>NC_056739.1:558367403-558667403 GCF_019279795.1 Protopterus annectens | reverse complement strand
TCCTGAAGGGTATCACCCAGTTCCTTAAGGAAATCCCTTTGAAGGCGGGTGAAATGGCACAGATAGTTCAGCGACTGCATGGAAAAGGTCGCTGAAGAAAATATCCACTTCCTGTACCTGCCCATTGTCCTAGATTCTTTATTAGGTGGATGGACAGGTAAAGAAGGGTCAGCCAACTCCTTCTTAGTGGCTGCTGCAACCACCATGGCATCAACAGGGACACCCTTTGTCAGAAACTGTTTGTCAGATGGGGCTGTAATGAATTTTGTGGGCCTGCGGGGAGTTGGTTCCACTGTGTCCAGGGCCATCCACGTCTTCCGAGCCACCACTTCCATGAGCGGGTCAAAAGGCGGAGACACCCAGGAGGTGGAGGGGCGAGAACCAAACGCATCCAGGTACACCGACTAGTCCTCAGAAGGGTTAAAGGCAGTCCAGTTCCCTCTCTGCCTAAGGATCTCAAGGATGCCTGAGAAGGAGACATCCTCAGAGGGGGACCTTGGGGACCCTTCTGAATCCTCCAAGTCGGTGTCTGAGGTCACTGACTTGGGGGAGTCAACATGTTTCCTCTTACATTTTCTCTTTCAAGGCTGCTCCTCTGAATGATCAGGGGAGGCCTCAGAAGAGGAAAATACACCCAATGGGGCTACCTGGAGCGCCTGTTAACCATGCTTGGGGTCAGGAGGGTGGACAGAGACCAACGCAGGCACCATAGGGGGAGGAGCCAAAGGGGTCGATCGCGGAGCCAACACTGGAGTCAGCACGCTCCTCATGACCTCAAAGGCGCCCCTATCAGGCAGAGAAGATGGTCCCTGCTCCGAAAAGATGTGAACCCCTCCCGGCACCGAGAGGGACGCCTCCGAGGACAATGTCAGGGCTGAGCTCACCTACACCGAGGCCTTGAGAGGGAGAATGGGATCGGACAAGGGTCCGATGCCACTTGCCCCCTTGGAGCCGACGAGGGAGTCTCGGCACCCAGATCCCTCCAAGGACGGAACCATTGAAGAGATCGGAGCGGACGAGGGAGCCGAAAGGTGTGGTATCGGCTCTGATGTTCTGACAATTCGAGCCCCAACAAGCTCCGGCTCAGAACACAGTGGTAGAGTCAGAGGAGGAACTGTAGAAGACACAGGGATAGCCACTGTCTGTTGGGAAGGGCTAGTCAACATTTTGGCCAGTGCCTGCAACTTAAGGAGCCTACTGACCACCCTCTCCAAGTCATGATCAGATAGCCTGGAGGACCGAGAGGAATGGGATCTATGGCTCCACTCCGAATGGAGTAATGGAGACCTGGGAGCCGAACGAACGTACTCTAACGAGGGAGACCTCGAACGCTTTTGGCTCAGAGAAGGCTCCGATAGCAATGTTGGTGCCGACTGAGGTCTCGAAGTGTCAGTTCCAGCCGGAACTGATGAGGAGGCAGAAGCTCCACTCGGCGTCGGCTCCAAACAGGGAGCCGACGGTTTGGCAGGCTTTAAGGATTTCCCAGACGAAGGCTTGGCTGGGGATCCTTCTGGCTTTAACAAGTCCCTCAAAATTAGTTTATTCCTACGCTCCTGCAGGACTCTCAGAATGAAGGCATGACAGACTGAACAAGAGTCCTGCAGGTGTAGAGGGCCCAAGCAATAAACACAAGAAGTGTGACCGTCTGTCAGAGACATCTTCTGACAGCACGAGTCACACTTCTTGAAACCTGAAACCTTGGTATCTTTAGACATACTACAGGAGAGATACCAAGAAAAGTTAACTAGTGCTTAAAACAATACACACACACACACCCCCACACACACACACACACACGCACTAGGTAACACTAAGGGTAACAATACCACTAAGTTATCACTAACAAAAAAAACAACATATATATATATATATATATATATATATATATATATATATATATAATATAAAAGATGACTATAGGATTCGAAAAAGGCAGCTAACTAGGCCTAACACTACCCTAAAGGGAGATGGGGGGGGGGGAGAAAACTCTGCAACAACTGAAAAAGAGTTTCTAAGTGGGATCTAAAGGGGTATACAATTTAATTAAACTAATAGGGAAGAATAACTAAAAATTTACACAATATAGGTAGCAAAAAATACAATAAAGAATTATACGACCTGGAACCAGTAAAAGACGCAACCTAGTAGTTGAAGCGGCAAATGAGATCTGGATATCTGACGCCTAGCACTGTGGGATAAGGGGAGGCCTCGAGCCGGTAAATAGCTCTTGAGGTTTAGTAAAAGGCCGAGTCAGAGCCGAGGATCGGCTCCGAACCCATCCAGCAAGAATGAAGGCGAGACAGACAACTTAACATCTGATAATGCGATCAAGGCACACAAAACCTTAAGAAACACCTGAAATCTGGATGAATAGAGACGTTATGATAACCATGTTTTAAATATAGTGTTACCAGGAAACCTGAATGAGAAAGGAGAAGTACCAGGTTGTGAAGTGGCATCAATTTGAAATTGGGCACTATCATAAATAGCCAAAAAGCGGGTCCACTGCTCGAACAAGGAAAAAGAAGAAATCTGAGAGATCAGATGAAAGCGCTTAACCATCTACTTTGCTATGAATGGAGTGTTTTGTGTTTTACAATCTAAATAAACCTGTGTTTTTGACAACGGTATTTGTCCTTTAAGCAGGAGAGTGACGGTTCGTGGAGAATTGTAGATTGTTACAGCTTTTTTCCTTGTTCGAGCAGTGGACCCGCTTTTTGGCTTTTTTTGGATTGGAAGCTTTCATTCTTCATTTTACGTTACTATCATAAATAGGTTTAGGAAAGAAAGATCCAGAAATGGTCTCGAAGTATTTTTTTTTTTTCTTTTTTCCTTTGGCACTAAAAACATTCTTGAATAAAATCCTTTCCCAACCTGGAAAAGAGGCACTTGTTCTCTAACTTCCTGTGACAGCATGTGATGAAGGGCAGGGGAAATAAAACAGTCTGGTCTGGTGGATGAGGAATTGCCACTGAAAAGGAAGGATTTCCTCCCACTGCCATCTGTAACCTTGACAGATGATCTTCAGAATCCATTTGTCTTAAACTCTGTTGCCAAAGAGAAAAGTGGAGATTCAGACTTTCTGGAAGGGAAAAGGTATTGGCAGGCTGGGAGTTGGATGGGGGTGCAGGAAGATAAGGTCCTTTAAATAGACATTCTGACTTGTTGGACAGGCCTTTGTTTTTTGTTTTTTTTTTGGGGGGGGGGGGTCATGAATTCTTTTTTGAACACCTTTGCCACTTTTTAAATGTTTATTTACCTGCATTTAGATTAGACTGTTTATTTTGTTTTTTTGTCAAAACTGGATGAGGAGTTAGAGAACACCATAGAAAATTTGGAAATGGAGGCCTGAAAAATCTTAAGCAATTCCCTGTATCAACTTGCCTTTTCATCACACTTTCTGATAACCCCTGCAGCAAAGGGACCAAAAACTATTTATTCAAAGAAGAATTTAAAATTGCATTTTTTTACACCATCTGGGAGTTTCTGAGAATGCAAACCTCCTCAAAACAGTACCAGTGGCTGCAGCCCTAGAAGAAGTTCAACAGACACACACTTTAAACAATGAACAGTGACTTGTACAGTGGAAGAAACATTATTTAGTGCAGATTTTTCCTCCCAAGAAGAAAACTGGAAGTTATGTATTTACTATAACAATAGATCCTTTCAGTCCATCTGATATGACATAAGGCTCCTCGAGCCCCAGCTTGAATCCAATACAGCTGATCTAGTGCTCCAGCCTCAAGCCCTCCCTAGATGTTTTACCCAGAATGCCCTGCTCCTCCCTGACTACCTCAGATTGAATCTGACACCTTTATCTCTATGATTTGTACTGTCTTGATTAAAAAAAGGCCTTTGGTAAATATGCTGGTGGGGGAAAGAGGGTGAGTTATCTAATCAAATGGACTGGAATGAAAAGATACATCATTATGGTAAATACTTATCTCCCATATCCTATTAATTCAGGTAGTCTGATCTGACATAATGGTTAGAGTCCTCAGCTACTTGTACCCTGTGAGGTCTTATGACAGGAGATCTTTCAGGATGGAAGCCTCACAGGAAGCTCTGGCTATGGACATGCAATCTAGCTTATAGTTCTTGATAAGCATACGAGTGGAAGATCACATGGCAGCCTGACAAATCTTATTCAGTGATGATCTGAAAAAGGCTGCTGAAGTTGCAACAGTTCTGACTGAATGTGCCTCCTGCTTAGTGGGCACTGGTCTGTTTTCAGAATTGTAGATAAATGCAATACAGTTAGACAGACGTCTGAAAAGAACTTTCCTCCCCAACTTGCTATGTTTGAAGAATATAGCTGCTCATCTTTTCTTATGGAAGCTGTCCTGTGAAGTTAAAAGCAAAGCTACCTGTGAACATTTGAAGTATACTGAATGTATCCTCCTTTGGTCTGTTGATTTGGAATGAATAATGGCAAATGAATAGGCTGAGAACAATTGGTTTCTGAGGCTACTTTGGGTCAGGTAATAAGGGTAACTCTATTGTTATGAAAAGGATGTACTGAGAATTAAAACCTAATGCATTGAATTCCGAAACTCTTCCGGCTGACTGCCACTAACAGTAAGATTTTCAAAGGTATATATTTTAATTCTGTGATAGTGTTGGGTTCAAAAGGAGGTCTGGACAAGGGTTCCAAAATGAAATTCAAATCTCAAGGAGCAGCCAGATCCTTTATTGGAAGACTTAAATGAAATGTCTCTGAGAAAAGCTTTACATAGCTTATAAGAAGCTAAGGAAGAGTTCTGAAACCCAGTGTGGTATGAGGAGATAACCTCCAGCTGAAATTTGATAGTGGAAAAGCTATATGCTGCTGTAAACAAAGACAAAAATTTCAGCACATGAGCCACTGGAGCTGATAAGAGATTTGTTATGAGACTCAGCCCATATAACAAATTCCTTACATTTGCTGAGGTACACCTTACATACAGACAATTTATGAGAGGCTCTAAGAATATGTAATACATCGGAAAGAGGGGAAGAGTTCCTTGCCGTCAGTGGAACTGGAAAAGACAAGTAGTGAGCTTCAGGTTGGGAATGTCCAGATGAGGTTCCCTGGACGGGTGACAGATCAGATCCCAAACTAGATCTAGGAACCAAGGGTGTTCCTCTGAATACTGCTCTAAGGGAGGGAATCAAATCTGCCTGAATGGGCCAGAATGGGTCAATGAGAATGATTGTCCCTTGCACTGAATGGTTTTCTGTATGAATTTTGATATGAGTGGAGTTGGGGGGAATAAGCATAAAGTATCTCTCAAGACCAACAACTGGACAGAGTGTCCCTGGGTTTTTGCCTAATGAGGGAGATTATCAAGATAAATGCTGCACTTGGTGTTCTGAGGGATTGCAAACACTTGCCTTCATGGTTTGCTCCAATGACAAAAAGTCATCATTGCAATCAATGGGTTTACAGACTACTTGTAAGGAAAGAGAAGGAGTAAGTTCCTGATCACCCTGTCTGTGAGATTGCGGAGTCTCCTGGGAGATGTGTGTTGCAATGAGAAAGCAGTGAGAGGCCATCACCCACTTCCATATCCTCATGGCTTCTATGCAAAGTGGGTAAGATCTGCTCCCCCCCCTGCTTTTTGATATACGACACAATGGTCATACAGTCTGTCTGGATGTTTATCACTCCTACAGGAAGCCAGTTCTGAAGTTCCCACAACACAAGAACTGCTCTCACCTCTACAGCCATTAAGTGAAGACAAGCCTCTGATTCTGTCCATAAACCTTCTCCCTTTATAATGCAACCCCCACCCAAGAGTTGATGCATCCGTGGTTATCACTGCTACCAGAAATGGAAGTTAAAAAGGTCTGCCTGCAACTACTATCAAGGATTGAAGCCACTAGTTCAGATGAATTCTGCACAACTGAATCTGAGTTACTATGGTGTCTAGATAGTAGCCCAGGAACACTATCCGCTGAGCAGAGTTCAGACTGGACTTGGTTAAGTTTACCATAATGCCCAATGTTGCTCAAAGATGTAGTAAGTAATCCTTTGCCTGAAGAAGCAACTCCCTTAAGATGAAAGGCAAGAGACAGTTGTCCAAATATGGGAATATTTTGAATCCCTGTAGATGTAGATGAACTGCTACTCCAGTCATGCACTTGGTGAACATCCTTGGAGCCAAGGTGATACCAAATGGTAGGGTCCTGAACAGACAGTGACTGGCTCCTAAGTGGAAGCATGGGAAGGCCTTGGACTCCTCCTCTATTTTTACTTGATGGTAAACATCCTGGAGATCTACATAGCACATCCAATCATTCTTCTGAATGCACGGAAGAATAGATTGCACTGTGACCATTTGAAAGCAGTTTTTTTTTGATGTAGCTGTATAGAAACTTAAGTCCAGAATTGCATGGAGGCCCTTTATCTTTTTTACAACCAAAAAAGCACAAGTAAAATCCTGACCAGTGCTGGTCTAGTGGGACCTCTTAGATGGCTCTTTTTTTACAACAGTGAGGGAACCTCTAGTGCGGCAGCCTTTGTCTGATTGGGTGGGACATCGGGCAATGGAATTTGAGGAGTTGGAGGGTTGTTCCAAAAATGGAATCTGATAACCTCAGGATATTATCCCTCTTACCCATCTGTCTCCTATGATGGCTAACCAGGAGTGAAAGTACGGGGAGATACATGCCCCGCCTGCCTCCAGAGTGGAACAGTTGGGCAAACCTACAGGTTATTCTGAAAACACCTGTCCAAGAACGGCCATCAGAATCCCTAGTGTTTCAGACCTCCTCTATCTTTGGGCCTGTGTTCATTAAAGTGGTAGTTTCAGCCATTGCCATCTCTGTCAGAAGAGGAGTCGTACTTGTAGTGGGACTTCTGAAACCAGAGTGATCAAGCTCTATTTTGGTTCCTGGAAAAGGTGCACTGAGGTGAATCTAATTTCACTCCTACATCAGAGAGCTTGTTATCATCCTTCTTTCTCTTCTGCATACAATCTTTAGCTGATACACCAAACAAGGTGGTACCTTTGAAGGGAGCATTAGTAAAAGATGATTTAAAGCTGTCAGTAAAATCACATAACAGAAGACAAGCAAGATGCCTCAGTGCAATGCCTGCAACAACTGCTCTAGCTGATCTGTCTGCACCATTATGAAGTAAGTGCATGGATAGATTAGTGATCTTAGACACTGTTGACAGAGTGGTCATAAGCTGATTTTGTGGCTCTGGCCTGACAGAGTTCTTCAGAATGGATATGGCCTATTGCTCCAGAATCCTCTGGAAACTGGTCAAATAAGTGTAAGCAACATAGTTCACAGCTCATGTAGCAAAGAATCAGAAGCATATTCTCACTATCCCAGTCTCTCCAGAGCCAGAGACTCCTTGTTGGGATGATGGATAGAGACAGAGTCTTCTGACAACTCCTTTTAGTTGCTGTTGCAATAATAATGGAGTCTGCTGGTGGAGTCTTTGCTTAAAAGGGTTTGTCCTGGGGGGGGGGGGTCTAAGAATCTTATTGGGCTTCCCTGGGTCTGACTCACAGGTATCTGGTCCCTGACATCATTTCTTAACTGCTAATTCCATCATCTTATCATATGGTGAAACCTCCCCAGAAGTAGGAGTCGTTCTATATACCTCAAATAAAACTGCTTCACCTGAAGAGGGAGGAAAAGAAGTATATTACTAGAAACAACTAACTTATCTATAACTCTACACCTCTCAAAAATGGTAAGAAAGAAACAAGAATAGCAAGAAATGACAAAGGGTTGAAAAATAGCGAAACCACTGCACATTTTTAATGAAAAATTGAGGTGGAGCACTTCAATGCCGAGATCTGCATTGCTTCTCCGAGAGGTGGAAAATGAGATCTGAGTTAGTCAGGGAGGAGCAGGGCGTTCTGGGTAAAAAAGTCAAGGTAGTGCTTGAGCATTAGATCAGCCAGACTGGATCCGAGCTGGGGCTTGAGGGCCCATATATCAATCAGACTGGATGGACTGAATGAACAGGATTTGCAGACAAACCATTCTTCATACTTTCACAATTACTCAGAATAAACATTAACATATGAGCCTGACAATTCAAAATTTTGAAAATCAAAGCTGCAGAAGCACACACTTTTTTCCTTTTTATCTTATCAATAATCTTCCAATGCGTGTCAGAAGGATTGGAACTAACCAAATGTTTAGCAGCAGTAGGATTAACTAAAGTTATAGCTGCTGGGTCAGGTTTAAGAAGTTATGTAGGATAAACTTAAAAGACTGAGGAACATTAAATATTCTATCTACCTTTTTAGGGACAGAAAGCTGACTATTAGGAAAATTGCGGGCAGTGTCACACACATCCTCCAGAGCTGCGAGTCCTTCTTTAACAGCTCCTAGTATTCTCTGATGGACTGAGACATCAGTGTTCTTCCACTGAAAACACTGGCACATTATGGAAATAGTCTCATTGAAAGAGAAAGAGAAACCCCCACAAGGGAGAATCAGAAACAGATCTCTCCTCAGAGTCTGAGTCAGACAACTGAGAGGAAAATCACATATCTGTCCCTTCATCTTCCTGCTCAGATCTGAAATCTTGAATCTCTTCAGGAAAAGAGGTATCCTTCTTTACTTTACTAGAAACCACATTACAATAAGGAACAACAGTCTGAATTATCTCTTAGCCAGAGCCAGTACACTACTCCCATCTAGGGAAATCTGAGGAGAAGTAGATAAAGTTTTAGTTTTCTTTTTGACAGGAAGAAAATGGCTCCAACAGTGATTTTAATGTCAGCTGCAGCTTCCCCAGAGATGTGCACAACAAAACCGGGAAGCCTTCCCTGTTCCCTCTCACAGGGCCAACAAGAGTAGCTCTCCCTTGACTACTGAGGGGACCCTGACGACTAACCCCCAGTCCATGCTGGCTATAAGTGCTACACCAGGGGACTCCAGGTTAAAAAATGAGTGGTCTGAGGAACAAACTATGGCTACATCAGTCATCCACCTGTGGCTCAGACAAATTGCTAGCCCACTGTAGTTGCAAAGGCTGTTTGATTAACTTTTTCTTTTTGTGTCTGGAAGATAGACTGATCGTGGGACCAGTAGTTTGTTTCATGGTCAACATGAAAATGGTGCCTTTTTCCTGGGAAAAACAAACAACAAAAGCTGGTAACATTTTAAAGTCTTTAAAAGGTGCTTTTCCACCACAAAAACATAGTAAAACGCACTTTAAAACAATTTACCAGACCCAGGAAGTAAAATATACACAGTCTCTCCACAGAAAAGTAGTTTGCAAGTACTTTAAACAACTTTTAAGTAAAAGGGCACTTCTGTTTAAAAGTACAGTTAAGTTTCATGACAGCCTGCCAAAACATGCACTCCTAGCTAAAACATAACTTTCCTAAATGGGAAAGTACAATACAATAACAATTTCTATAACATAGAAGTTTTTTTCCCCAAAAGGAACTTATCTGCCCAGCAATGGAACAGCACAAGACAAATGCTGATCCTTGAAAGCCAGCAAGAGAAGCATACTCATAGGTGGCAGGAAAGCTCTGAAGGGCTTGGTGTCTAACACTGTCTTTTTAAGTCAGCTCGGCTCGAGATGACTAATTGTTTGGGCTTATGTAAGGTGCCCTGAAACTTTGGAAGCTCACCGGCTGTTATATCCCATGCTAGATATAACCCATACAGCTAAGGCTATTGCAGCAGTGATCAATATGATGAACATCACAATGGCTGACATTATTAACTGGTAATGTCTATATTTTTGAAACTGTAAGTGGGAGGAGTCCAAGGTAGGAGTAACTTTTTCATTTGGGATTGGACCAGCAGATGAACTCCAAAATTAATGCAAATTAGGTAACAGGCAGAGCAACCAGTCATAGATGAGGCAGTTTGAAGCCAGTCAGGGTCCTCTTCCCTGGACACGCATATCCCCATGAGTAACCTATCTATATAAAAGACATAGCATTACACTAGGTAGCTCACAGTGATTAAAAAGAGCCTGGATAAAGGACAGAAAATGCAGAAAAAGAAAAACAAAAAGCCATCTCAAAGTAAGTCCATTGAAAATTGTATATAACCATGTTTAATAAACACAAGCTTTCACATATGCAAGTGCTTCCTCTAGTGTTTAAAAATGTATATTAAAAGAAATGCCTATATAAAGACATTTAAAATCAATCAAATGTCACAGACAAATCAATTAAATGTAAACAATAAAAGTAATTAGCAAAAACAAGTTATTTTCTAATATATCTTAACTTCAAGACTGGCTTTAAAGACACAGCTTCATTTAATCCAGGGTATTTGTCTGCCCAGAGTCTCAGAATCCATTTCTATTCCACATTTTCAGTTAATGCTACAATGCCAACCCCTCTTAGGTTTTGCCTGATTACTTGCAATGCAGTGAAACAAAATTGGAGACATTCATTTTCGCAACAATATGTTTATGAACAACATTCTGAGTGCTTAATACTTTTGATGGCCAATTGATGAGGACATGTTCTGTCTTTAAACTTTCTGTTGGTCTTGCTGACATAAAAGGCAGAACAAGCATTACATATAGCTAGATAAATCACTTTGACAATGTCAGAATCAGAAATAAATGTGACAGCAATATTACTTTTCATAGCTGGATGCACAAAACATGACACCTTGTGTATATATTTGTAAAAGAAATATTTATAACGAGGATGAGTTCCTTTTCTTTGACTATACCTAATAGCTACAGTATTTCTTTGTTCCATGTAGCATAAAAAGAAGTTATGTCTTATCATAATGTTCCATCTGTGTTGTTGATCTTCACTTATCCTTGACTGTGGGTTCTTTTCCGTATCTCAGAACCGACTCAGCCGTTATTCCAGCTTGCGCCTTCCAAAAACTCTCAAGCTTAGCTCTACCCATAATGTTCCTCTCAAGACTACCTCAGATCAAGTCTGCATGATAGAGTGACAGACAAGAAATAACAGAATGAATACTACATCTGTAATCATAAAGGAGTAATCCAATGTAATGGGGCAGATCCATTCCATGAAGAGGCCTGAAGGCTGGAGGAAGGAGGGTGGGAATGTCAAGGATAAGTGAAGATCAACAACACAGATGGAATGTTATGGTAAGACATAACTTCTTTATCTGATGTTGTCAATCTTCACTTAATCCCTGACTGTGGGACAGACTCCCCAACTACTGAAATCTTGGGAGGTCTCACAGAAGAATGTTCCTGAGCACCATCCAGCTAAAGGAATCTCGAGCCCTAGAAACCAGATCCAACTTGCAATGAGTAATAAAGATTATGTGGGGATGCCCAGGTAGCCATTGTACATATATCATCTACAGAAGCTCTCACATGGAAGACTGCGGAAGTGGCTATTGCTCTCATAGAATGTGCTTTTACAGGCACTGGGAGCTGTACTTTCCTTTTGTTATAAATGAAGATTATGCAGTCTTTAAGCCACATAAACAGAGTAATCTTAGAAAATGGTTTGCCTAGAGAAGCAGAAGAGAATGAAACAAACAACTGATCAGATTTTCTAAATTCCTTTGCTCTGTGAATATAAAAAACATAGTTGTCTGAGAACATCTAGTCAATGCAGACAATATTTGCCTTTGAAAATCTTGAGAAAAATACTGGAAGCTGTATAGTCTGTTTGATACTACAGTCAGATACTACCTTGGGTAAAGAGGAAGTATTTGTTCGTAGTAAAACCCTGTCCTTATGAAAGACCAGGTAAAGAGGCTCCCAAGATAAGGCCTGTAACTCAGATATTCTTCTAACAGAAGTAATAGCAACAAAAAATAAGGTCTTCCATGAAAAATACTACAAATCAGAATTCGCAGTTGGCTCAAATGGGGAAGTAATTAAAGATTGTAACACTAGATTTAAGTTGCAAGGGGTAGACAGATCCTTGTATGATGCTCTCAGTAATAAGGTTCCTTTTAAAAAAGCTTTACAAAGTTTATGTGACATTAGCGTTGTATGACAGAAACCATTGTGAAAATCTGATATTGCAGCTAGATGAACTCGTACAGTTGAAGAGGATGCTCCCGCCTCAAAAAGCAAAGCTAAAAATGCTAAGGGCTTGTGAACGGAATTAGAATATGGGTCAAATTTGCTGTCTGAAGCCCATCTTGAAAAGTTTTGCAACTTGCTGTTGTATAGTCATTTAGTCGAAGGTTTATGACAGGCTAGAATAATATGTTGCACTGGGATGGTCAGGTTAGTTTGCCTGACAATCATTAGAACTGGAGAAGCCATGCACTGAGTTTGAGATTCTGGAGATTCAGGTGAATGAGTCCCTCTGGATGGGACAATAGATCGGGATCTGGGTCCAGAGTCCGCACTCCTTGAATTAGGTGAGGCCACAGAAAGGGACTCCATATCTGTCGAGGCCAGAAAGGTTCAATGAAAAGTATCTCATTCATGAACCTGTTGGCTTTCTTCAGAAAATGGAATACGAGTGGAACTGGGGGAACGGCATAAAGGAGACCAGGGGGCCAATCGTGGAGAAGAGCATCTCTCGGTGACTCCCCTGGAAGAGGGATCAGGGTGAAGTAGCTGCTGAATTTGTTGATCAGAGGAGATGCAGAGAGCTTGCAGCAAGGCTGGTCCCACCAATGGAATATCCTTTCCACCACCAAAGGATTGAGAGACCACTCGTGAGGCATTAGGATACTCCTGCCCAATTTGTCTGCAATCATGTTGGAGCTCCCTGGAATATGTGTTGCAACTAGAAAGTGGTAAGTTGAGATTGCCCATTGCCAAACTCTAACAGCTTCTCAACAAAGAGGGTAAGATCTGGTTCCCTCTTGTTTATTGATGTACCAAACCACTGACATGTTGTCTGTTTGAATCACAATCGTTCCCAAGGGCAAGGTTTCTAAGAATGCTTGCAATGCTAGAAGCACTGCCCTCATCTCTAGAACACTGATGTGCAAATTGGCCTCCAACTGGGTTCAAGTGCCTTCAGTGGTCTTTCCCAGATGATGCCCCCCACCCTATCTGGGATGCGTCCGTGGTCACTACGGTTTGGGGTTGTGGAGGGACAAAGGGGCAGCCCAGTAGAATGTCATTAGAATGCAGCCACTGACTCAAGTCTTTTTTGCATAAATTGGTGACCTGAATTTGTTGTGATATTGATTGCATCATTAATGACCACTGTGATGCCAGATGCCACTGAAGAATTTGCATGTGAAACCTGGCAAGGGGAACTAAGGTAATGGCGGCTGCCATAGATCCTAGAACCTGCAGTACAGATCTTGCAGTCACTGTTATGCTGTGAATAACCTGGCTGACTTGTGATTTTATTCTTTGAAGTCTTTCTTGAAGAAGACACACAATGCAGCTGCTTGTATCCAACACAGCCTCTATGAACTCTATAAGCTGTGTCAGCTCTAGATGGGATTTTTTGTAGTTTACTGTAATCCCTAGTGAGGAACAAGTTTGAAGGACATAATTCTTTGCTTGTAGCAGTAGATGCCTGGAGGTTTCTGTAATGAGCCAGTCGTCTAAGTATGGAAACACCTGGAATCTTTGCAGTCTGAAGTGAGCTGAGACCACTGTCACACACTTTGTGAATACCCTGGGGCCTGTGGTCAGGCCAGAAGGCATGGCTCTGAACTGGTAATAACTGATTCCCAGTCAGAAGTGCTGAAATTTTCTGGGGTATTTGTCTATTTTTATGTGATAATACACATCCTGAAGATCTAATCAGCACATCCAATTGTCTTTCCTTAAGAACAGAAGAATAGACTGAACCATGACCATCTGAAATTTGCTATTTTGAACCAACTTGCTCCAAGCACTGAGATCCAAAATTAGTCTCCAGTCCCCCATTTTCTTTGGCACTAAAAAGAATCTTGAGTAAACTCTGGATCCTATCTGGTCTGGTGGGACTGTTTGGATAGCTCTTTTGTCGAGCCGTTTTTGAATTTCTAGTACTGCCACATCCCTGTGACTGGGTGGAACAACTGTGATTCTCTTGGGTTTCTTGCGTTGGTTGGAGAAGGGAATATGATAACCACTGTTTATGATCCTCTGCACCCAATTGTCCATTGTTATGGTTAGCCAGGCAGGTAAGAGCAGGGAGAGTCATCCCAGACTGTCTCCAGAGGATGGCAATTGGGCCTACGTTCAGAAGCGTCAATAGGAATTTACAGGGAAAGAGTCTCTGGAACCCTGATTCTGCAGGCCAACATTGCTTCTAGTTCGGAGTCTTCCATTCTAACCCCGCCCCCCCAGGAGGATTTGTTGCCATGTGAGTCCTGGAAAGGCCCTTGGGCCTTTTTGAACCACAGCCTTCCACTCCTCTGGTTCTTTCAATTGGGAAGTGGAAAAGTGCATGCCCACTGCAGAAAGTGTCCTTCCATCTTTCGCACATCTAGCAAAGATGTCTTTAACTTTGGCTCCATAAAGGGATGTTCCACCAAAAGAAGCATTGACAAAAGAAGACATACATGGATCTGCAAAGTCACACAAGTTCATCCAGGCATGTTGTCTCATAGCTATGCTGGAACCTGCTGCACTGGTCTTCCCTTCAGCTACATGTGTGATAAGCCTCATGGATGAATTACATACTGAATTGGGGGTTGCCAGTTCAGAAGCTACTTTAGCTCGAACTCCCTCAACTATGGTTCCTGTCAAAGTAACTGATAGCTCCTTTATCAGATCTCTTTGAAGCCTGGTGAAATGTGCCATGAAATTCAAGGACCTAAGCACAAAGGTCGATGAAGCGTATACGTGCTTCCTGAATCTATCCATTATCCTAGACTCCTTGTTAGGAGGATGGATGGTAGGACTTTCTTCAGCAAGTTCCTTTTTGGTGACTGCTGCAACCACCATGGCATCCACTGGCACCCCTTTAGCCCAATGCTGGTGATCCGTGGGAGCTGATAATATATGGTTTGGTCTCTTAGGGATTAGCTCGACAGAGTTGAGAATCTTCCAAGCCCACTGTGCAATACATTTAATGAGGTCATCAGTGGGAGGAAAAATGCAAGCAGTAGATGGCCAGGCATGGTAAGCCTCTAGGTATACTGATTCATCTGAGGAAGGTTGTTGGGAAGTCCAGCTACCCCTCTGTTTAAGGATCTCTAAAATGCCTCCAAAGGAGACATCTTCTGGGGATGACCTTGGGGAACGTTTCCCTTCATCAAAGTCAGTATCTTCTGTGAAAGACTCTTCAGGAGAGTCCAAGTGCTTCCTCTTGCACTTTCTCTTCTGGGGTACCTCCTTGGTGGGACTGGCAGGGGAGGTGTCTAAAGAGGACATAATCAGCACGTTTGAATCCTGAGGTTTCTGTGCCCATCATCCCAAGTCAGAGGCTGGAGGTAGCTCTAGGCGAGGGGAAGGACCAGGGGGTTGTTCTGATGAAAGAGGAATCAACTGTGAGTCTGCAGTGGACAAGACCCTCTCCATGGCCAAGAAAGCAAGTCCCCCCATAAAGGAATGGGAGCCTGGAATAGAAATAGACTACTTCGAAACCATGGTCCCATCCCACACTGAGGGAACTGCCCTTGAGCCTGAAGCTGCAGTGGAACATATGTGTGCTGAAGCCCCAGGAAGCATGGATGGCTCTGATAAAACTCGGCATCAAACCACACTCCCTAGAACTGACAACAAAGCTTTGACTCTGACAGGAACGGGTTCTGTCAGAACTGAAGTACTCACAGTAGTTACTGGCATCAGAGACAAAGCTCTCACCAGCACCGATACAGTAGACACTGGGACTATTGAAATCATGAACTCCAAAGGCTCAGATAGAGTCAGAGGAGGAACAACGATCGGGTGAGAAATATTTAAGGTTCCAGAGCCAGAAGTGCTAGGAGCCAAAGAAGCAGCTAATCCCCTATGCAAAAAGGGGCTTGGTGGTCGGTCCACAAAGGGATTAATCCTTGGGGAGTATCTAGTTCATGTTAAGTCTTTAAAAGAAAACTCCTTTGGCTCCAAGATTGGTGGAACAGAGGACGATGAAGTGGACTGAGCTAAGGATGAGGTGGATGCAGCAGTTGTCGGTCCAATGGCACCGGCGAAGAAAGTTTCTCTCCTGATGGTTCCACAGAAGCTGTGAGAACCATGGAAAATTTCACTTTTTTAACAGGCATTCCCAAGGAAAGTGAAGGAACTCAGTGTCTTTTCTTTTTTGCCCCTCATGTCTAGAGGAAGAGGAGGAGGAATAGGAACATATATCAGTTGTAAAGGTCACAGATATATCCTCATCAAAGCTAGATTTTATCAAGCCTTTGAGAATCAACATTCTTTCTCTCTACAAGGGCCCAGTGGCTAAATCCATGAGATGGAACAGTCTTCCTGAAGATACACCAGGCCCAAAGAGTACATGCACAAGTCATAACCATCAGAATATGGTAGTTTGCAGTCGCACTTCTGGCATCTCTTGAAGCCAGAACTGCCTTTAGACTTTTCAGCCATGTCATTCAAGCACACTATAAAGAGAAAAGAGAAAACAGATAGATGCTGTGCCTTTAAAAAAAAAAAACAGTGGTATCAAAGAGTCACCATGACAGTAAAGGAATAGGAAAAGGGAAAGTACCAGCAATGGTACAGAAGATTACCAAATCAGTATAGGAATGGGGGGGCTACAAACAATGGTATACCAGGAAAAGGACACACAGCAGTTAAGTACAGAAGAGGAGCTGGGTAACAACGGAATTACTAAAGAAATAAATATGAGGAGAAAAATACGAAAAATGTTAAACACTCACAAAATGAAGAATTTGCTAGCTCGAGAACTGACAGAAATTGAACGCATCTGGCACTTGAAGTGGCAAACAAGATCT
Source organism: Protopterus annectens (assembly GCF_019279795.1). Taxonomy (NCBI): domain Eukaryota; kingdom Metazoa; phylum Chordata; order Ceratodontiformes; family Protopteridae; genus Protopterus; species Protopterus annectens. The sequence goes on along the minus strand of NC_056739.1, from coordinate 558,650,666 downwards.
GAGGTATTCTTGAGAGGAGCACTATGGGTAGAGCTTAGCTCAATAGTTTTTGGAAGGCAAAAGCTGTAACAATGGCTACGTCGGTTCCGAGATATGGAACTGAACCCACAGTCAAGGATTAAGTAAAGACTGACCACATTAGATCAACTGTTTAAGTGGCTGCTGTTTCATAAAATGAAAGCGTGGAACATTTGGCAAGCTTCTTCCCTTGAAATTAATACTCAAGAGAATATGTCAGTGCTTCCTGATAATACTGTCTACTTGTTTTGTGGGTTTATTATAGGTTAATAAGAACATCACTTTACTATCTTTATTTTTACTTCCACTCCTTAATGTAGGAGTTAATTTTCTAAACAGTGAACCATCACCTGCTGCTTTCCTATTGATCACAATTTTTTCACTGTATCTATTGCACCTCAAAAATCTTGTGCCATTTTATCTAATTACATGTCATAGGTATCGTCTGACATATTTAACCTATTCACATGCAGCATCTGCCCCTTAATTACATTTCGAAAAGTAAAAGAAGGGGACACACTACATTAATGCAAGTATACATTTCTCTTTACTTTCTTCGTAAAGATCAATGTATTAAGACAATTATTTGCTGTTTCAGACATATCAGTGTCAAGGAATTATATTTTATATCCCAATGCTGTGATCTTAAAACTCAAAATATCAACAGTTTCAGGTGTATATTTCACTAAATCATATAACTGCTGCCCAGTTCCACCCCAAATCAAAAAGATGCCATCCACAAAATGTTTATAAAACAACATATGTCACTATAAAATCGATTATTACTACTCAAAACATATTCTTGTACCCGCATGTGCATTACTTTGTTAGCATACATATTGGCCACCACTTGTTTCTGCAAATAAAACTTGTCTTGAAATGTAAACATATTATTACTCAAAAAATTATCTATAAAGTAAGATACATTATTAATGAATGTATTATCCCTGATCATTTGCAATGCCAAAAAACTCCACACCACTTCTATACCATATGTATTAGGCATCACAATAAAAAGTGAATTCACATCCATAATTACTAACAAATAATAACCCAGCCACTGGGGATACACAAGCCAGTGCATTTCTTTGTGCCGGTCCCAAGCCCGGATAAATGGGGAGGGTTGCGTCAGGAAGGGCATCCTGTGTAAAATTTTGCCAAATCATACATGCGGACAACAGTATAGATATACATACCGGATTGGTCAAGGCCTGGGTTAACAAAGACCACCACCAGTACTGTTGGCCGACAGGCTGCTGGGGGAAATTGGGCTACTGTTGGCCGAAGGAGGAGAAGAGGGGGAAGGCATGCCCGAAGGCAGGTAAAGGCTAGGACTGTGGTAGTGAGGGTCGGAACTTTGAATGCTGACAGTACGACTGGTACACGGAGAGTGCTAGCTGATATGATGGACAGAAGGAAGGTTGGTATATTGTGTGTGAAAGAGACCAGATGGAAGGGGAGTAAGGCTAAGTGTATCAGAGGTGGGTTCAAATTGTTTCATCATGGTGTGGATGGGAGGAGAAATGGCGTAGAGGTTCTCCTGAAGGAACAGTATGCTAAGAGTGTTTTGCAGGTGAAAAGAGTGTCGGATAGAGTGATGTTTATGAAGCTGGAAATTGATGGTGTAATGATAAACGTTGTTAGTGCATATGCTCCACAAGTTGGGTGTGCGATGGATGAGAAAGAAAAATGTTGGAGTGAGTTGGATGAAGTGGTGATGACTGCACCCAAGGGTGAGAGAGTGGTGATTGGAGCAGATTTCAATGGGCATGTTGGTGAAGGGAACAGAGGGGATGAGGAAGTGATGGGTAGGTATGGTGTTAAGCAAAGGAATGCAGAAGGTCAGATGGTAGTGTATTTTGTGAAAAGGATGGACATGGCTGTGGTGAATACGTATTTTAACAAGAGGGAGGAGCATAGGGTGACATACAAAAGTGGAGGAAGATGCACACAGATTGATTATATCTTATGTAGAAGGGCCAGTCTAAAGGAGATTGGAGACTTTAAAGTGGTGGCAGGGAAAGTACAGTTAGGCAGCATAGGATGGTGGTTTGTAGGATGACATTGGTGATCAAGAAGAGGAGGAGGAGTGTGAAGGTAGCACCAAGGATCAAATGGTGGAAACTGAAAAAGGGTAATTGTGAGGTGGAGTTCAAGGAAGAGTTAAGACAGGCACTGGGTGACAGTGAAGAGTTACCGAATAGCCGGATAACTACAGCAGAACTAGTAAGGGAGATGGCTAGAAAGGTGCTTAGTGTGACATATGGAAAGAGGAAGGAGGACAAGGAAACCTGGTGGTGGAATGAGGAAGTACAGGAGAGTATACAGAGAAACAGGGTGGTGAAGAAGAAGTGGGATTCTCAGAGAGATGAGGAAAGTAGACAGGAGTATAAGGAGATGAAGTGCATGGCAAAGAGAGAGGTGGCGAAGGCTAAGGATAAGGCGTATGAAGAGTTGTATGAAAGGTTGGACATTAAGGAGGGAGAAAAGGACCTGTACCAATTGGCTAGACAGAGGGATTGAGCTAGGAAAGATGTGCAGCAGGTAAGGGGGATAAAGGATAATGAGGGAAACATACTCACAAGCGAGGAGAGTGTGTTGAGCAGATGGAAAGAGTAATTTGAGGGGGTGATGAATAAAGAGAATGAGAGGGAGAGAAGGTTGGATGATGTGCAGATAGTGAATCATGCAGTACAGTGGATTAGCAAGGAGGAAGTAAGGATAGCTATGAAGAGGATGAAGAATGGAAAGGCTGTTGGTCCAGATGACATACCTGTGGAAGCATGGATGTGTTTAGTAGAAATGGCAGTGGAGTTTTTAACTAGATTATTTAATGAAATCTTGGAAAGTGAAAGGATGCCTGAGGAATGGAGAAAAATTGCTTTGGTACACATTTTAAGAAAAAGGGTGATGAGCAGAGCTGTAGTAACTACAGAGGGATTACATTGATCAGTCACATCATGAAGTTATGAGAAAGAGCAGTGGAAGCTAGGTTAAGAAGGGAGGTGATGATTAGTGATCAGCAGTATGGTTTCATGCCAGGAAAGAGCACTACAGATGCGATGTTTCCTCTGAGAGTGTTGCTGGAGAAGTACAGAGAAGGTCAGAAGGAGTTGCATTATGTCTTTGTGGACTTAAAGAAAGCATATGACAGGGTGCCTAGAGAGGAGTTGAGGTATTGTATGAGGAAGTCAGGAGTGTCAGGGAAGTATGTAAGAGTGGTACAGGATATGTACGAGGGTAGTGTGACAGCAGTGAGGTCTGAGGTGGGAGTGATGGATGCGTTTAAGGTGGAGGTGGGATTACATAAAGGATCAGCTCTGAGCCCTTTCTTATTTGCAGTGGTGATGGACAGGTTTACAGACGAGATCAGACAGAAGTCCCCATGTTTGCAGGTGACATTATGATCTGTAGTGAGAGTAGGGAACAGGTGGAGGAGACCCTAGAGAGATGGAGATATGCTCTAGAGAGAAGAGGAATGAAGGTCAGCAGGACTAAGACAGAATATATGGATGTGAATGAGAGAGAGAGTAGAGGAATGGTGAGGCTGCAGGGAGTAGAGGTGGCTAAGGTGGATGAGTTTAAATACTTAGGATCAACAGTTCAGAGTAATGGTGAGTGTGGAAGAGAGGTGAAGAAGAGAGTACAGGCAGGATGGAGTGGGTGGAGAAGAGTGTCAGGAGTGATTTGTGACAGATGAGTACCAGTAAGAGTGAAAGGGAAGGTCTACAAGAGGGTAGTGAGACCAGCTATGTTATATGGGTTGGAGACAGTGGCACTGACAAAAAGGCAGGAGTCAGAGCTGGACGTGGCAGAGTTAAAGATGCTAAGATTTGCACTGGGTGTGACGAGGGTGGACAGGATTAGGAATAAGTATATTAGAGGGTCACACAGATCGGAAGGTTTGGAGACAAAGCCAGAGAGGCAAGATTACATTGGTTTGGACATGTGCTGAGGAGGGATGCAGAGTATATTGGGAAAAAGATGCTAAGGATGAAGCTGCCAGGTAACAGAAAAAGAGGAAGCATAAGATAAGTTTGTGGATGTGGTGAGAGAGAACATGCAGGTGGTTGGTGTGACACAGCAAGATGCAGAGGTCAGGAAGAAATGGAAAAAGATGTTCCGCTGTGGCGACCCCTAACGGGAACAGCCGAAAGAAGAAGAAGTTACTAACAAATAATAAACTCTTTCATTTTTACAATGCTAATCGTACAATTTTCTTAAGAATCCTCACTGTCTTTAAATCATCACGGTCTTTAATAAAGGGTGGCATCAGATGCAAAAAACACTTAAATTCTTTTCCAGAGACATGGATATTAGTTCAGTAAGTGAGCCTCATGAGGGCAAAATCTGAAATATCGGGGGATTTTGACTGTCCTTATGTATCTTACGAAAAAAGAAGTTATGTACTCACCATAACGTTCCATGAGTGTAGTCCATCTCACCGAACATTATTACATGTGGGTTCGGAGCCGATCCTCGGCACCGACTCGTCGGCTTAGAAAGCCTGAAAACTTCTGATTGGCTTGTGGCTAATAGGTATCCCATGATGCATGTGCACATTCCCCATACTAGTCTACCAGAATAAGACAGGAAAAAGGACAAAGGTCTGGAAGAATAAACTGTAATAAAAGGCGCCCTTGTGGCAAAAACCACTGTAGAAAAGGAAAAACTGTATCCAGATCCTCCAGGAAGGGGGCTGGTGGGTGGATTCGTAATAATGCTCATCGAGATGGACTACATACATGGAACATTATGGTGATTACATAACTTCTTTATGTTATGTAGTCCTATCTTGCCTCCATTATTATATGTGGGACAGCGTCCCTAGCATCTTGAATGGGTGGCTCACTGGAAGACACTCCTGAGTACCGTGGAACCAAACGAAGCTCTACCCCTGGAAGTTAAATCCAATTTATAATGGGAAATGAAGGTAGGAGGGGTAGCCCATGTTGCTGCTGCACAAATACTATCAATAGGTGTCCTGGCTTGGAAAGCAGCAGAAGTAGAGAAGGACCTGGTGGAATGCACTTTGACTTTAAAGGGTAACTCCTTTCCCTGAGAAGTGTAAATAAAGGAAATGTAACTAGAGATCCAGTTCGAAAGTGTAACCTTGGAAACTGGCATGCCCATTCTCGCCTCAGCAAAGGAAATAACCAGCTGTTCTGATTTTCTAAATTCTTTGGTCCGGTGGATATAGAAATGTAGTTGCCTGTGCACATCCAATTGGTGGAATGTATACTCTGCTTACTGGAGTGATTAGGGAAGAACACTGGCAATTCAATTGTTTGGTTTAAGTGAAATTGAGAACAGACTTTAGGAATAAAAGAAGGGTTGGTCCGGAGAGAGACCCTATCTTTGTGAAAAATTAAATATGGAGGTTTAACAGACAGAGCCTGTAATTCAGAAACTCGTCTGGCTGAGGTTATTGCTACCAGAAAAAGAGTCTTCCAAGACAGAAATGTCAACTGACAACTATGGGCTGGTCCAAAGGGTGGTAGAGTAAGTCTAGACAGAACTAGATTCAGGTCCCAGGGAGGAAAGGGGTCTTGCAAAAGAGGTCTTAACATCATGGAACCCTTAAGAAAGGATTTGCACAGTTTGTGAGACATAAGACTGGAATCATTAATCCTCACATGAAAATTATATATTGCTGCTAGTTGAACTCTGAGTGTAGCAGCCGCTGAACCTTGGTGAAAGAGTTCTGAAAGAAACTCTAGAAATATAGTAATGGAAGCTGTAAATGGATCAACTTCTCTAGTGTGTGTCCATATGGAAAATCTCTTCCATTTACTATGATACAATTTTCTGGTCGAAGGCTTGTGAGAAGAGGTAATAATATGAATTACAGCTGGAGATAAATCATGAAGCCTGACTAGTGATGGAACTGGAGCAGCCATGCTGTCAGTTTGAGAGTGTGGAGACTTCGGTGAAGAGAACCTGACGTGTGTCAGGAGGTCTGGCACTGGGTCCAGAGTCCATGGGGAGTCCAACAGGTGAGGCCCGAGAAAAGGGAACCAAATCTGATGAGGCCAGTAAGGAGTGATGAGGATCATCTTGCTTCCCAACAGCATTGCTTTCTGTATGACCTTGGAGATGAGTGGAAAAGGAGGAAAAGCATAAAGGAGTCCCGGGGGCCAATTGTGGACTAGTGCATCTCTTGGAGACTCTCGCGGAGGGGGGATGAGAGAGAAAAAGGTGCTGCATTTGGTGTTGATGGGACTGGCGAAGAGGTCGCAGCAGGGTTGTCCCCACTTGTGGCTATTTTCTGGTCCAAGGGCCATTCATGAGGTAACAATATTGCCCTGCTTAGCTTGTCCGCTATCACGTTGGAAGTCCCCGGGATGTGAGTTGCAATGAGAAAGCATTGGGAAGAAATTGCCCAATTCCAAACTCACATGGCCTCTCGACATAAGGGCTATGATCTGGCCCCCCCTTGTTTGTTTAGATACCAGACAACCGACATGTTGTCAGTCTGGACAGGTATCGTCCCTAGAGGGAGAAAGTCGTGAAGTGCTTGCAACGCTAGAAGCACCGCACTCATCTCTAGGACACTGATATGCAGATGGGCCTCCTACTCTTGCCATGTGCCTTGGACAGTCCTGCCAAAATAATGCCCCCCCACCCTATCTGAGAGGCATCCGTGGTCAAAGTGGCAACGGGTTGGTGCAGTACAAAGGGAGTCCCTATAGTAAGATGACCTGGTTGAATCCATCAGCGTAGGTCCTTTTTGCAAGAGTCTGTAATCAGGATCTGATGATGTAGAGGCAACTGATGAAACGACCACTGGGATGACAGCAGCCATTGGAGTATTCTCATATGCAGTCTTGCTAAAGGTACCAAGGTTATGGTTGATGCCATAGTTCCGAGAAGCTGCAACACCACCTTCGCTTTGACTCTTCGAAGGGGAAGTATCCTGTAAATTTGTTGCACAAGATTCTGTATTCTGTCTGTAGGTAGTCTGGCTGTCATACTGACCGTGTCTGTGTTTGCTCCTATAAAAGTTATAGACTGAGTGGGCAAAATAGAGGATTTTTCCCAGTTTATTGAGGTTTCCAACTGGGAACAGAGCTTGATTGTGGAATCTCTCGATTGAATTAGACAATGGCTGGTGGTGGTGGTCAGGAGCCAATCGTCCAGGTATGGAAAGACTTGGATTCCCTGATGCCGCAAATGAGCTGTGACTACTGCCATGCACTTGGTGAACACCTGGGGGGCTGTGATGTGACCAAAGGGCAGCGCCCGAAACTGGTAATGATTGGCTCCCAGCTGGAAGCGTAGGTAGCTCCTTGATGCTTTGTCCATCATTATGTGGCAGTAGGCATCCTGGAGATCTACTGAGCACATCCAGCTGTCTCTCCCCAACAAAGGGAGTATGGATTGTAGAGTGACCAGTCGGAACATGGACTTCTTTACATGCTCGTTTAACCTGCTGAGGTCTGGGATGTGTCTCCAGTCCCCTTTTCTTTTTGGAACTAAAAAGAACCTGGAGTATGTTCTGAATCCTGTCTGGTCTGTTGGGACCTTTTGGATGACTCTTTTTAATAGCAGCTTTTCTATCTCTATAGCTGCTTGATCCCTGTGATCGGGTGGTACATCTGGGATCCTTTTGGGGGGGTGTGGTGGAAGGGAAAAGGGTATAGAGTAACCTCTGGTAATAATGTCTTGTACCCACTTGTCTCGAGTGAGATTTAGCCAGGCTTCTGGGTACAAGGACAGGTGACCCCCGACCGGCTCCAGAGATGCACAGTCGGGTTCCACATCAGGAACGCTGATAGGGACGGTCACGAAAGGAATCGTGACTTCCCTGATTTTGTGGGCCTCCCCTGCCTCTAGGGTGACGTCTACCATTATTTCCTCCTCACCTGCCTCTGAAGGAGGAATCACCTTGTGTGTCCTGGAAAGGTCTCTGTGATTTCTTGAACCACATTTTGCTGCTCTTCTGACCTTTAGGGTAAGGTCTGTAAGGAATGGTAAAACAGACTCCCACGGCAGAGAGAATCTTTCCTTCCTGCTCACACCTGGTGAGGGTTTCTTTCACCTTGGGTCCAAAAAGAGAGGATCCGTCCATGGGAGCATTGGTGAATGTAGACTTAAAAGGCTCAGCAAAGTTGCATAGACGCATCCAGGAATGTCTCCTTAATGAAACTCTAGAACCCGCTGCCCTACTCACACCATCAGCTGCGTAGGCGATCAGCCACATGGAGGAGTTAACAATAGATGTGAGGGTAGTCAACTGAGCCGACACTGTAGATGGGATTGTTTCAGTCGAGGTACCTTGAAGAGTATCTCCTAACTCCTTTAGGAGATCTCTCTGAAGTCTCGTAAAATGTGATAGATAGTTCAGCGATCGGAGTGTAAAAGCCGCTGAAGAGAAGATACGCTTCCCGTACCTATCCATCATTTGGGATTCCTTATTAGGTGGACGGATAGAAGAAAAAGACTCTGCTAGCTCCTGCTTAGTGGCCACCACCACCACCACAATGGCATCAACAGGTAAACCCTTGGCTAAAAACTCTTTGTCCTTAGGGGTGGAGAGAAATTTATTCAGCCTCCTGGGGACCGGTTCCACGGCATCATGAGTCTGCCATGCTTTCTGACTCACGAGATCTAGTAATTCATCAAATGGAGGAGACACCCATGAAGCTGAGGGTTGAGACCCAAAAGCCTTCAGGTACATTGAGTCCTCATCAGAAGGGGTAATGGTGGGCCAGCCGCCTCTCTGCCTGAGGATCTCCAAAATATCTGCAAAGGAGACATCTTCAGAAGACGACTTAGGGGACCCCTCCGACTCATCGAGGTCAGTGTCAGATGTGACGGACTCATCAGGGGAGTTTACATGCTTCCTCTTACATGATCTCTTCCGAGGGGGCTCCTCAGCGGGATCTTCTGAGGAGGTCTCGGAAGATCAGGGACCACCCAAACGGGGGTCCTGAGGCTGTGAGTCTCTACCATCCTAGGGGAGAGAGGATGCTGAGACCGTAGTTGGCACTTGCTGGAGTATAGCATCGGTACTCCTACATGGTATGGATGAACTATCCAACATGCTCCTCATCTTCACAAAAAAACGATTCCTCCGGCTCCGAATGACGCCCCGGCTCCGAGGAGAGCATAGGTGCCGATGGCTCCAAAGGAATCGGCTCCAAGAATGATGTAGGGTCCAAGCTCACTCGGGCCGACGCACCAAGAGGAAGACTCGGCACCGAAGAGGTTCGGTTCCAAGTGTCCCCCTTGGGCCTGACCGAACAGCTTCGGACCCTAGACACTTCGGACGGTGCCGACAGTGTCGGAGCAGAGCTCAGCTCTGTGACGACCACCCAGGGTGCTGGAGCTGAGGACACCACAATAGTCGGTACCAACAGCATCGGCTCCAAAGGCCTAATCTGGGTTGGAGGAGGAAAAAGAGCAGGGTCGGTAACAGGAGTCAGCTCCGAGACAGAAGTGGTCGGAGCCGATAAAAATTTTGGCAAGGCCAACGACTTAAGAAGTCTGAGCACCACTCTCTCTATGTCTTCTTCAGAAAAGCTCCTGGAGGATCTGGAGGACAGTGTTGGAGACCTGCAATATAGGTGATTTTAAAGTATGGGAGACTGGTGGAATGTCTGTAGACCGGCTCCAAAGAGGACTGCTAGTGATCGGCACCGAAGCACTGGGTGCCGATACTGCAATGTCCGTGTCCAGAATCTCGATCTGCTCCGAGGACAGTGGAGCCGAAGTGACAGAGGCCACTTCCAATTTTTTTTTTGAGAGCATTAATACACTTTTTAAATCCTGACTGTTTATGCTCTTTATGTTCTTTAGACATAATGGCAGTCTCAATATAGGCGACTGAAGAGAAAAAACAACACACTCACTCAACAAGAGAGGAACTAGATCCTCTAACTTAAACAGATCTAGCCCTATTTCTCACAACAAACAACCAAGGGAAGTTTTACTAGGTTCTCTAACTTAAACGAACCTAGTGTAAAGGAAAAAGGAACAGACTAGTACCTCTAAGTAAAATGGTTTAGTCTAAAAGCACACACTCACGGGAACACACACAAAAAAGGCCAAAAATCGGTATCACAATAAGGCTGTCTAGCAATAAGAAAAGCACTTCACACAAAGTTAAAAACTTCTAACAAGCAGAATAATAAAGAACTAAATCACTTAGCCATGGCCAACCAAAAGAAGCTTCTGACTGAAGACGTGGCAAACGAGATCTGGGGAATATGCGCATGCATCATGGGATACCTTAGCCATGAGCCAATCAGAAGTTTTCAGGCTTTCTAAGCAGCCGAGTCGGGGCCGAGGATCGGCTCCGAACCCACATGTAATAATGGAGGTGAGAGAGGACTACATAACATGCCATAATACATTGGCATAATGTGATGCCTATCATGAAAAAAAAATTGTAACAAATCACCACCATCACAGTACACATCATAAACCTCTTTACTGACCTTAAGTATAAAATATGTATCTTTTCTCAAAATTTGTATATAAACACTAACATCACTCAGTAATAAATTTATAGTCTGTACAGCTGTTACAATCCATTACACCAATTGCACCACCTTTATCAGCATTTTTTATTACAATATTCACAGGTTCATGGATTAGTACTAAGCTAACTGCCCTTGCGAGCCATTTTAAGCTTAGCCAATTATCCCTTGTGAGACTCAAACCCTGTACCTTGTGTTTGTAAAGCAAACACCTCAACCATTAGGCCACCCACCCTCATGAATAAGGTTAGTGCTTCCAACTCCCTCTTAGGTAAATTAGAACTGCATAGTTCCTTCTGACCCATACTAATATTATAAATTTCTCTACCCACTCAAAAACTTCAGTGGCAGGATTTGAAGTAGATATAAACACGCTTGGTCTGTTAAGTGGAACCAGCTGAGCTGTCTCTGAGAAAAAGAAGAACAAGTTTAACTTCTTAGGAAACTGAAATATTTTTGTAATGGCATTAACAATATCCCCCTTTTTTGAAGGTATAAATGTTATGTCTTTCTGCAACACATCCAGTTCATACTTAACAAGTTGATAATGGGTAATATTAACAACAGCACCTTCTATATTCTCTGTTGCCTGGATTTGCTGTGAGTCACTGGCAGCTGAGCCCTCTTCCCTTTGCCTCATCCTCTTCCTCAGAGTCTTGTTTCACTGTTTTTTGGAGAAATGGGGAGCAGTGCATCTTGTAAAAGCATAGATAGATCTAAAGGGTCTAAGGCAGTTACATCTTCTGCATCCTTTCGAGCAGCTACTTCAACAACAAATTGCTGTGGTTGCTCTGTCACATTCCATGGTTTATCAGTATATGTCATAGGATATGTCTGTTGCATTCTGGGCCAGGAAAATTCTTTCCCAGAGTAAACAGAGTAAATGTCTTTAATGTCCCATTTCAACTTCCAGTGTTTTGTAGAAAAGCTTTAGTTCAAAGGATGTAACCTTATCAACTTCAAAATGTACCAAGAGGGCTTCAAGTGTTGAAATTACCCACTTATAGAATGAAATATCATCTACTTTTGATAAAGTGGAAAGTATTAAATATAAATTTGGGACATGGTTATATGAGACTGTCACATTCCATGGTTTATCAGTATATGTCATAGGATATTTCCTTATGTATCTTAGGAAGGCCATAATACATTGGTACAATGTGATGCATAACATGAAAAAAAAATTGCAACAAATCACCACCTTCATAGTACACACCATAATCAGCTACAAACAAATGCAATCTGAGGTTCATGCTGCTCAATGCTAGAAGTCTAAATCTCAAGATGCACTCGCTTGAAGCTATCTTCAAAATGGAGAATGTCGACATCTGTGCTGTAATGGAGACCTGGTTTAGAGAGACAAAAAGCACCACTGTGCTCCCAGGCTACAACTCATTCCATACCTTTCAGCCCCAGAATACGTCCCGAAGCTCCAAAGGCGGTGGTGTCTCCATATTCTTAAAGGATACGCACACCTCTAGACTGGTAGCCCAGCATAATACATCTAAGATACTTCAGGTACAGCTAACACTGGGTAAGACGGCGATACAAGTCATAGCCTGCTACAGAACCCCAAACATGTCCCTAGATTCTCACTGCTAGTTCCTAAGCACCCTGGAATCTATCAAGGTCCAACCCAATACTCTCATACTGGGTGACTTCAGCTACCATTCTATGGGAAACCTATTCAAGTACCAATGTACAGGCCCAAAGCTTTCTGGAATTTATCAATTCCAATGCCCTGGACCATGTCATTCTGACCCCCATTAGAGGAAGCAACATCCGTGACCTGGTTATCACCAACATGGGAGACCACTGTTCCACACCTGTAGTCAATTCCTCCCTGGTTAAATCTGACTACAAATTGATCACCATGGAAATCTCCATCTCACCTACAGCCCTCGCTAAGGTGACCACCCTGAAAAACTATTCTAAAGCTAACTTTGGGCTCCTAAAATCAGAGGTGGCTAACTTCTCAGCACCCATGCCAATGGAAAATAGCTGCATGACCGCTGAATCATACACCAGTGCTGTGTACGAGCATGTACACAAATGCATGGACCTTGCCATACCAAACAGAACTAAGACGCTCTCCTCCAAAACTATGAAGCCAATTTGGTGGTCCCCAGCCATCAATAAACTACACAACAGAAGGAAGAAACTGCTGCAGTAAAAAATGAAGTCACAAGACTGGAAAAACTCCCTTATGAGTCTCAACAAAAAGCTGAGATCCCTTACCAAATCCTCTAAAGCCAGCTATGAAGGCAGAATTGCATCTGACACCAAAAACAACCACAAAGCCTTCTATAGCTATATCAAAAACTTCAAAGACAATACCAGATTTGCTCTGAGTTATTGCACAATGGCACCTCCTATACTGAGCCAACAGATATAGCGAACATACTGGCGAACAGATTCAGTGCCAACTTTACGCCACCCCTGCGGGCCCTGTCACAATACCAGAAGAAAGCCTGGTACCCACCATTTCTGTGGCACAGGTAAAAGCTGCATTGTCCAAAGCTAAGAATACAGCATACATGGGACCTGATAATATCCTTGGCTGTGCCCTGCATGAGCTACAAAATGAACTGGCACCACATCTGTGTGACCTGTTCAGTCACAGCCTTACCTCAAGCTGTTGTCCCTAACGAATGGTGCACTACTACAGTCATCCTGAAGGGGGAGCAACTACAGACACTGGGAATTATAGCCTCATTTGCCTGACGAGTTTGGTATGCAAAGCTATGGAGCGCATCACCATGGACCTGCTTAACAGAGATATAAGCAATCTCCAAACTCTTGACTCCACACAGTTTGGCTTTGTCAAGAGGAGATCTTGCCTGCTGAATCTGGTTGACTTCTTCGAGGCAGACACCAAGGCTGTGAATGAGGGTACAGCCTACCTCGACCTAGCCAAGGCTTTTGATACCATTCCCTACTTGGGTATCATTGATAAACTTACCAAACTAGGCATCAATCCTTACATCAGTAGGTGGGCTGCAAACTGGCTCACAGACAGGACCCACAGAGTGAAATTTGTGGATTCCAAGTCAGACTGACGAGTGCAGTCCCACAGGGGTCAGTCCTGGGCCCTCTCCTGTTTGGCATCCACTTCTCAGAAGTCCAGGCCAACACAGAAGGACTCTGGCTGACCAAGTTCGCTGATGACTGCAAGCTAGGAGTCATTATCAACTCCCCAAGTGATGCAGACATCTTACAAAAGGGCTTCTCTGAGACCAATGACTGGTTAACACCAAAAAATGCATTATCATCCCCTTTGGAAAAAACTCAGTTCCCAAGAATTACCACTTGATGGGAGCCCAATGAACACTGAAGGGGCTATAGGAGATCTGGGCACCCAGATCGACAGCCATCTCACTTTTGACCACCACAGTGCCACTGTGATCAGAAAGTCCTTCTACGTGACACATCTTACAACCAAAGGTTTCACATCCAGGAAGAAAGATGTCATCATCCTTCTCTACTCATCTCTTATTACACCAATCATTGAATATAACGCCCCATTTAGCATGTACCGGAACAGACACCTACAACAGCTGGAGAGGCCACAAAAGTACCTCACAAAAAGGATCCTAGGCATTAAACACATGTCCTACATGGACAGACTCAAGAAACTTCAGATGTTCTCAGTCTCTTATCGTCTATTTAGAGGTGATCTCTGCTTGACTTACAAAGCCATGTCCGACCCAGCCCTACTTGAAATGCTACACCTAAAGAAATCCCAATCCCCCCATGCCACACCCTAGAGAGATCACAACCTAATTGCCACAATTAACATAACATGCTGGAGGGACAGGTTCATCTCCCAAAGACTGCCCATACTCTGAAATAAGCTTCCCATTAATGTCAAGCAGGGCATCTCGCTGGCCCTCTTCAAGAGAAATTTTGACGAGTGGATGGGTAACAGAAAGCTCACTCCAGGGATCATTCCAGTTGCCCTACTGAATAGGAGCACTGTGAACTAACATCAGGTGGCATGGTGCCTGGGCAATTTTTTTTTTGGGCTAGGCATATAAAGGCTCCAGGGCCATTAGCCTAGTACACACCTATGAACCTATGAGTCTAATGAATGAGTTCTTCCCTGGTACTGAAATTTCAGACTCTAATATCTTCATGACAGTAAAAAGCTACTGAATACTATGTTTTCCACACAGCAAGTTAAATTAAATGAAGTGCTTGATTAGGTTACATCAGGAGATGTAGAATTAACTGAGAATGTGGAATACAAATGGATTCTGAGACTCAGGGTAGGCAATTACCCTGGATTAAAAGAAGCTGTGTCTTTAAAGTATGTCCTTAACTTATGACATATTAGAAAATGACTTGTTTTTACTAATTTTACTAATTATTTTAACTGATTGCATTTGGTTGGTATATTTGTATCATGTGACTAATTTTAAATAACTTTATATAGGCCTTTCTTTTAATATGCATTTTTAAATGCCCAAGGAAGCACTTGCACGTCTGAAAGACTGTGTTTATTAAACATGGTTATACAAGAGTTTCAGCAGAGTTACTCTGAGATGGATTTTTGTTTTTTGTTTTATGTATATAAAACAGACAGTCATAGCTAGCATAATATGTACAATCCATCTCAATGAATAAAAGGATGTGGTTAAGGACTTTGAGTGTGTACCACACTTTACTTGAAGCAACAATAAGCAATAAGCAATATAGGTTTACTCTGTTACGCTAACTGCATCTGGCCATACCTCTCAACTGTCCATATTTTCACATAATATCCAGATTTCTGATGCATATTTTTGGTCTGTTCCTCATAAAATCTGTACTTTTCTGGCAAATTTCTGGGATGATCTGAGAAATGAAGTCACAAAATAATGACATACATTTGAGTTTCAGATTTCATATCCTTCAGAAAATGCATGTTAACTCAATTCCTGTTATTCTAGCAACTTTCTAAGTTTATAAGAGCAATATTTAAACTTTGTCCCTACTTTTGGGCCATTGTCTACCCCCCCCCCCATTGTTTCAGGCTTTGTCCAGATTCCTTGTACTAAGAAGTTGAGAAGCATGCATCTGGCAGAGCGTTTGTTCTTGCTCTGTGTGGAGTTTAGGAGATACTAAACAAATTCTTAAAAACTACTTCGTACCATCCTTTCCTTTTTCCTGTAGTGGGAGAGAGCTCAAAGGTATGTGCTAAGGGTGTGAAAAGTAATTTGGCACTCATTTTAGGAATGCTGGGAATAAATTATTGGGATTTGGATTGTATTTAGTGCAAATGTATTTAAATATCTTTTTAACATATTTTGATGAGATGTCTCTGAAGTAAAAAGGTGTCCCTTCACAGGTGGCATGACATCCCACTCTAACAGGCCACTGCAGTGGCCTCAGAGCATGATCATATAATGGCACTCCATGCAGACATGTTTTCAGACAGCCACCCCTTCCAGTCAACGTTTCATGGTGCCACCCCTCCCAGTCACTGAGAGACACTGTATGTATGTAAACTGTGCCTGCCAATCCCCCCCCCCCCATCTCCACTTCTGGTGACATCACTTCTTCCCCCCTGGTTGTGATATCAGTTGTGTCACTATGTTCCTTGTCACCCACAGAAATGATGAAACTGACCCAATGCCCCCTTCTTCCTATATGGTGTTCTGTGGAGCCTGACTCGACCATGCATTGCCAATTACAGCCCTTAATTAATACTGCGTGCATCATATGTTTTCAGTGTACAACACTGCACTGTCAGTTTGTGTTTGCCACAGGCCCATAGAGCTGGACAAGATGCTATTGCTTTGTCTGTGCTGCTGTGTACTGTGACCATCATCATCAGAGGTGGGGGAGATGTGACTGGTTTGTGGTCAAGTGCAGAAGTGTAGCTGGCTCAAACAGCACTCTGAACCAAAAAAGGACTTGTCTAAAACTTGTAGGGTGGTTCCTGAGGACATGAGGATACAGTACATTCACCCCCTGGCCACCCCAGCTCTTCAAGATGTGAAGAGAAAAAAAGGTACATTCTTTGTACTGACACACCAACCAGGTGGCCAGATGCATGACATCCCCCTCCCACCCCAGCTATTCAGGTCCCATTTATATGCCCTACCCCTGACCCTCCTTCCTCACAGTTTAGTAAAAAAAAATCCTTTCTTCTTTTAAACTGTAGCAAACTGCTTGCTACAAATGTAACAAACAGTTGCTACAGTTCATGCCCTGCCTACCTGAGCATTACAGCATTCAGATTTTAGTTAAAAAAAAAAACAAAAAAACATTGTTCTTTTAAATTGTAGCAAATTGCTTGCTGCAAATATAGCATACAGTTGCTAGTTTGTTACTTGCCTGTACGAAACTCTACAGCACTCAGATTTTTGTAAAAAAAAAAATTTTTCTTTCACTTTTTGAACTGTAGCAAACTGCTTGCTACAAATGTAGCAACAGTTGCTACAACTGATAACCTACCTATGCTTGCACAGAGTGAACATTGCTCAGAGTTTAGTTTAAAAAATATTTTCTTTTAATTTTAAACTGTAGCAAGCACATGCTACAGTTTAAATCCCACAGGGAGAACAGCAGCACTCAGTTTTAATAGCAAATGCAATACCTGTCTTAAAAGCTGGTATTGCACTAAACAGTGATTGGGATGATGGATGGCCCCCAATCATGTCCCCTAACACTTTGCAACCAGGCCAGTTGCTCCTCTCACCCCACCCTAGCTACACTATTGGTCAAATGGTAGGATACAAGAACCAGTGGTAGTAGTTCTTTGCCAGAGAATTAAACTACTGCATTCTGGAATTGGACATTGTTTGGCTGAATTCCTAGCTAACTTTTTTTGGTTCTTTTGTTTTCCTTGCTGGAATAAACAGCTCTGGTGCTGCTCCATACCACACTGTGAAACACTGTACTAGCCAAATACAGGCTCTCCTACTGCCATATTATTTAAAAACCTTGCCATTACCACACCCACTAAGAGATTATAGCTGCATTTCCACACTGTCTACCAATCAGAATCATGCCCAGTTCTGTGTTAGATAACTGGGAACTATTCTTATTCAGCTTAACTTTGTTACTTTCCCCTTCTTATACTACAAATATAAGACATTTTTAAATAAAATCTTATGCCATATTTCTGTAATATTACTTATCCCTTTTTAAAAGATAAATAAAAGCCAACGATTAATAATAAATTACTATACGCTATGATTAAAGTGAAAGGTCACTAGCTTATGCACCCTTAGTTGCCAGCCTCATAGCACTTGGTATATTCATGAAGTGTAAGAACTATCTAATGTTCACAGACAAGGAACTATTGTTCACTATCTATAAGTGAGACATACACGTACTTAGCCAGATTGGAGGCTCCCCTCTCACAAACAAACACAATATGTGAAAAACACATGCCATCACTGCACACCACACAAATACAGAGTAAACTATTACAGCTGATGACGTTAAAATGTCCCTCCTTAATCCGGCAAGACCTAGTAAATCTAGGGCTCAGTGTAAATCAAACATTACAATGACTATTAGCACTAACACAGTAAAGGGTCACCAGGTAATTAACCACTCCAAAACTAGTGCACTTAGACACCTGTCATACAAAACTGTGATTCCACTGTCAGATACATTAATTCGAATCTCACAAGGCCAGACAAAGAGAAGATGACAGTGAGTTGCCTTTCAGAAGTCAGGATTCCAGTGACATATCAATGATTGTAAAGACCTTTAAGTCAAACATGAATGATTATCACATGTTAGTGTTCCATATGGGTGTGATCAACCCAACATACAGAAGCTCGAGGGATATCAAGAGAGACATAACAGCTCTCAATGCTTTCAAAAATGCAAGCAAGACCCTGGTTTTGAGCAGAATCCCTCCTTCTCCATGAATGATGCCAAAGTACAGGGAAACGATAACTCACTTCAACTACGCAGTATAGTTGGTGTCATTCTGGGGGATCCAGCATGTGTCAGCATGGGAGCAGATGCTTTTCAGGTATGACTTGCACTTCTCTATCCAGGGCTTCCATATTCTGGCTAAAAGTTTTGCTGCTCTTACAATGCCTTTTTTAGGTACAGTCCAGCTAATGAATCTCTTAAACTAACAAAAACAAATCAAGAACCAAGCCCAGTCAAGTGAAAAGGAATCTAAATAAAAAAATGCCTGGTCTTGCAGTCCTTCTACACTTGAAGCTCATATAAGTGTGCTATTACACAAACATTGTATAGAATTACAGAAAGCAATCCATTCCAGGGTTCTGCACCTACCATGCCTTTCAGCCTGATGGTAACTGTGATGGTGTATCCATATTTTTTGGGACCATATGACTTCTAGGCAGATCCCTAGAGACCCAGAACATGAACTGATTGGGATCCAAATCACACAATTCAAGACCAACTATCAGATCACAGCATGTTACAGGACCCCCTCTATGCCCCAAGAAAACCATACTTCCTAAAAACACTGGATGAGCTCCAAATTAACAGGAATGCCATTATCCTAAGTGACTTTATCTGTTCGATGATACACTCGGACACCCATGCGCTCAACTGTAGGTTACACCTAAAAATATCCTGATTTCATAAACGAAAGCTTCCTGGACTAAACTGACAAGGAACCCACTAGATGGAAAACTATCCTTGAGCTGGTCCTAACCAACGGGTCCCTATCACCCCATCGGACTGCAATTTATGTGCTATTGCATCGAACGTGCCATTTGTAAAACTGTTCATACTGAGACTGCAGTACAGTGAGAATCAGGAAATTTTCCCTTTCCCCACTGTAGTATGATCTCGAAGTTTGTATATATAATTAGCAGGGGGTGGGGGTGCAGCCCCCCACGAGTGGAATTCAATGAACGGCATTTCCGATGTCATTTGTTGAAGTGTCACTTTGATGAAGTGATATAGATCCCTTACCAACATGGTATCACTATCAACTATCCTCCTAGTACTTGCCTCTCCAGTTAAATCCGATCAAAGAAGTGTAAGATTTTCCTTCAAAATTTCCAAACAATCAGAGCAGGTGACCAGTACTGTACTCCATGTTGGGACTCCTACTATTCTACATCTACTTTGCAGATCACCAAATTACAAATGGGGATCTATGGCTATCCAAATTTGCAGACCTCATCTTATATGCAGAAGCTCAAACTAAAACTCAAACATGTCAACAGATGGTGCTAAAAACGGGTTAAAACTAAATGCTAAAGAGTACAATATCATCACATTTGGTAAACAATCCCTTTGACCATCTTTCATTTTGAAGTGGGGTGTTGTCTATACTGTAAGTATGGTGACAAACCTTGGAATGTGGGTAGACAATAAAATTACACTGCAACAGTGATTAGGAAAATCTTTTTGCTTGGCACAGCTGTTTGCAAAAGGCATTTCATTTAGATCTAAAGATGTTCTCACCCCTCTATATTTTTCATTGATCAGACCTATTATCAAATACAATGCATGTTTTGGGATATGCCTTACTAGGCATATCAAACCACTGGAAAAAATATCCAAATTTAAAAGATCACAAGTTGAAAAGACAAGTTACCAAGACACACTGGATGCAGTGCCCCTATATTCAGTGTCCTATAGACTCCTTAGGGAAGATCTGTGCCTTGCCTTTCAGGCCATTATAGAGCCAGTAGTACAGGACCTTTTATATCTCCACAAATCAAACAGTTTCACTAGATCCAGGAATCTAAACCAGGTTCTGCAAATAAATAAAACATATTCATCACGCAGTTCTTATCTTTTCCCATGAACAACCTTCTGCTCCAAATTAAGCAACATTACACATCTTCTTCCTTCAAAATGGAGCGAGACAACCACATGGCTGTCTACAAATTTCACTCCTAATATGACAGCATGTTGTTCCTAGACAAAGGAGGTAAGATGTAAGAGAGGGTAGTGGACTAAGTGTAAAAGGCCACAGGGTCCAGTTGTCTTATATTTTCTATGACTATACAGCAGGTGCACACTGAAATTAACAACAAATGTGTTTTATTTGTGTGTTGCCCAGCAACATGAACTGCCACCTATTATTTTTTAACTTTACACAGCTGTGGTTTCACATCTGTTTTTACAGTTGTCAAACAAGCTACCAAACTGCAGCATCTGACACTTATTTTGATAGATGTGAAAACTGCTGCATGACTGAAGCATTCACATTTTGCTTTACATTTAATACATAAAGCATTAGCATAATATTTGATAACAAGGGCTGTTGTGAAATATGCAAACTTTACTTCTGTAATTGTGACGTGTGAGGAGGTCTAACTGAAACTGTGACGTGGGGATCTGACCACAACTATGACATGTAGGGTGTCAAACTGCAACTGTGACAAGTGGGGTGGGTCTGAATATTGCGCTGAACAGGGAAGTAATGTAAATACACAAAAACATGCACAAGGAAGGGGCATTATTTATGTGTTGCTTAGCAACAGCACCACATCCTTTTCTTTTCTTTTAAATTTAAACAGGTATTGCTTCTCTCTATTTTGAGAACTGCCAAAACAGCTGTTAAATAATGACATTTTGCTTTTGGTTTGCTAGCTGTTAAAAGAGTTGGCAAACATTATTTGATAGCTGTCAACCTATGGCATTTGTCTGGCATTTATTGATAGGACTAAGAAGCCTGCAGGAAGCTTCATAGTTGCGTGATTTGTCTCTGTAAAGATTCTCTGTTGACCATTCTTGTTTATCACGCATCGTGTTGTATTATTAAACATCTGGAGTGCTATTTTCTAAAACAAATTAGAAACTAAGAATGACTTAGAGTGATGAAAGGGACATTAGCACAACAAGAAAAGTTCAATGTATAATGAAAAGCAATGTGTTTTCTGTTACAGTTCCTTTGATGCATCAGGCTGAAGTAAAGAACAGACAAGGGGAAATAGAAGTAAAATGCAACACTATGGCTTCAAAGGCAGCAACACTGAGTCACAGTCATTCATTTTTCCTAAATAATGATCATTGTCAACTTCAAACAAAACTGAAGTCAAAAATGTAAACCATACTTTATTATAAATGAAAATCTAGTGTGATGATAAAACGTGGATTTAACAAACAGCTTCAATCAGAGATATCTACATAAATCTGAAGCTTTTCTTTCATTGTTTATGCGGTATTGAAGCAAACCTTGAGCTCTTGTTAAAAGCCTACAAATAAACACAAAGCCACATTTTCAGCCACACATTTTGAGAAGTCACTTCAGACACATTGCTTTGTCTAAAAATCGGCACACAAGCATTTGACACTGAAAACAGAGAATGCCAATGTGAGAGGTACAGCAAAAAAATGCAATCAATATTTGCTTTTAAAAGATTAAGATGTTTTTGCAGGAGATCTTTGCCCCACCAGTATTCATGTTCCTTATATATACCAACACCATGATTGCATTATCCAGGAATAAGAGGAATTCTCTGTGATACTGAAATCTCAGAATTGTTATGCAGTCTGCAGACACTCACATTATGGGTTTACATCTCTGTGTTTTAAACACTTGTTTGCCAATTATCTGCCTTTTTCCCCACAGCCATAGAGGGATTTCTTAGATACAATATTATGCAAGCATGGTGTATGGAAAAGGACAGCACTGTGTCCTGCACTTGGAAAAAAATCCTGCTCCCCTTAGGCAAGATGGTCTGGAGATGACACTGGCACCTCTGCATGGATCAGAACATGTTTAGACTTTCAGAAACTATGACTTATATGCATAAGAAACATCATGCAGTATTACATTCTGAAGACAAATATGCTAGTAAAACTGAATACCTTGTAACATGTAGACATGTAGTAAAACTGCTATTACAGGCATTACCTGCCATGCACTTGAGCTAATTGGCATTGTTTAAAACCAACAGTATTTTCACTGTGATCCTCTGACTTCTGCTACCCACCTGTTAAGATTAGCCAGCCATTCTGTAATTAGATGATCCCCTTAACTCCCACAGGGCACTAATAATGCAGAATTTTCACTGCAAGACTGCTTTGTCAGTTTCAAACTCAAATCCCAGATGAGATGTTTTTGTATTAAGTACAACACCTGCAAGTGTTTTACTACCATCAGCAACAGCTATGACTGCTTCTTTTTTTAAGGCCCACTATTTTATCTATAAACAAAATGGACTATCTGAAGTCTTAGGCGTTAGATTGAGGAAGCTGCCATTCATTAAGAATGTTTTCTACTTTCTATAATTTGTTGTGTGCCATTTATTTGGTAGTGATTTTTTTGCAACAGTGATAAATGAAACAAGCACTGGATTTGCTTTCAGTGCAGTCAGTTAGTTGTCAGTTTGGTGTTGCAGAAATTGCTTACGTTTTCTTTTTAGACAGTGATTTTTAAAAAGGAACATATATTTTTCAATACTAACAATCCTTCAGTAAGGTCTGTCATATTCAGTCTTGTGTCATGTGATTAAGAAAATGAATATACAGACACACACATACATCCACACATATCTATGCAAAAGAAAAAAGTTACTTTCCAAAATACTGTTGAATTTATTACTAATGTTCCACAGACAATTTAATCAGGAGTACAAGATGCATTCACAGTTTCTAATAATTATGAAGGTTACACTTACCCTTCATTGCAAGACATTATAGCTTCAGAACTAAAAGTCGTAAAACCACTGGGATAGTTGATCTTTCCATTTGGCAAGTCTGGTACAGTACCACAGTCATGAGCTATGATTAAAACAAAGTACTAGATTTCAGATGCGCTGCCATATATTGTCTATATTTTAAACAAAAGGAATGCTATTTTCTTATTTTTTCATTATATTTAATAATAGAGAAAGGTATGCTAGATAAGGTGATAAGTATTTTTCAAATATGGTATAACAGAAAAAAATTATCAGAAATCTTTAACATAGCTAAGGGATCTGATACAGAATAAAGCATATGTACCTCTCTACTTGCAAGCATCAAAAATCTGGACAAAGACACTAAAAATATCTTCATCTGGTCAAAAATATAGACACCAAATTAGCATAAGAGTTGTGGGCTACAGCTATTTAGAAACAAAATAACATCTCACCCCTACTTTGTAACATGACCCTCTAATCTCCTCCTGCTCTCGCATGACCTGATTCTTCCTATTAATTTTACAACATATTCGTATTACAGTTAGATCAGCCCCAATGCAAACTGCAGAGTACCAGTGTGCTACACTGAGCAAGGTGCATTGACTAATTGAAACAAAATCTCTGAATACTGTTAATTTCAGTTTGCAAAACAAATGGCTCTAGATCATATTTCTCAACTGTCCAGAGTTTTGCGTCATAATTTTGATCTTTTCCTCATAACATTTGTGGTTTCCTGGCAAATTACTGAATACTGCAGTACCTAGATAATGAGAAACATTTGAGTTTTACACTTCACATCCTTGAAAAAATATGCTAACACAAATACTACTATTCTGGTAACTTTCTCAAATTTTATTTTTATTTTTCAAATATATTTGAATGAATGCCATAGTATTTATACATAGTATCTTAAATAACTATGTACACTGTTTACATTAGCCCGACACTATAACAGATCTTAATGTATACAGTTACTTTATAAGTATGTCCAATCCATTATCAGAGTGTCTGATCAATTATTGTATAGTGTCAATCAACGATAAGACCTTTCCCCAGGGGTTGTTGATAAATGGCTTTGGATAAATTCTTAGTTCTTTAATTTTAATTTACAATAATGCTGTGGTCTTCACTAGGCTGTAGAAATCTTCCAAAGTTGGTATTGTGTTTGTATTCGATCTTCTTGTTATACACTTCCTTGAAATTGCAAGTATAGTCCATACTAGATACATGTTTGACCTATTCAAATGAGGACCTTCGTTCACATTTAATAATACAAGAGCTTTAGTTAAAAAAATGATGAATTAAATAAAGCTTGTAGAAAGTTATTAATACAATTCAAAATGGCTTAATTTTAACACAATCAAAGAAAAGGTGGTTCCAATCTGCATTGTGCACTTGCTCACATCTCCAACATATTCCTTTTATGGAAGAGCTAATTTTACTGATTCTGTCTGGGGTTAAGAATGCTCTGTGCAAGCATTTCCAATTAAAAACTTTCCAGTATTTTGTAAAGGATGTATATTTTATCGATAATAAGATATTTGTTTTAATATTGTCAGTTAACTGTATTGTGTACTTTTGTTATATATTTCCAATATGAGGTTTTGGGTGTTGTTTTATAGTTTATCAATATTTTATTCTGGCAACTTTCTAACTGTGTAAGAGCAGTATTTAAAATCTGTCCCTGTTTTTGGGCTCTTGTCTCCTCATTATTTTAGGCTTCATCCAGATGTCTTGAATTAAGCGTTTGAGAAGTATGCTCCAGATTTACACTGAAGACTAAAGTATATCAACTTCATACTGACTCTCTTAACTCAGTAACCCAGCACAGATTCAATACTGTATTGCAAGTATATAGAATTGGGAAAAAAACAAACATTTTTAATAGTTAAACATCACAGATCATTTACATTCACACCAATCAACAACAGAAGTTTAGCATGACAGAGTCCTTTGTTCACTCTGAGGCTAACAGTTTCTTCCCTTACAGATAAATCAGTTACTTGTATACAAAGGCAGATTAAAGTTTGCCTTGGGCTCTGGGCGGTTTTCAAACTCCCTCAAAAACTTTATTTTTTGACCACACATAAGCACACAAGTTCTTTTAGATTCACCTTCCTGATTGTTTTAAACGTGTACTTACCTAGCAGATCATTTTAAATTACATTAGTTGATTAATAATACAACATTTGTATGAGTTTGTCTTGAACATTTTCCAGCAACAAGTGAAACAAAATTTACTAAAATAATAAGAAAATACCCATTTCGGAACATTTCAACTACAAAAGGTCACTCTAACTTCTGTCACTGTAATCCATCAATATCCATACTCATGAATTACAGCCATTTTGACTTTTTACACCTGGCATTTATCTCAATTTGTTTTACTCTAGTTCTGCAAAGCCAGACCAATGTTTGTTAACTTATCAGTGAATGCAAGGTTAGTCATTCTCATCTACAGACAGCCCCTGTACCCAGCAATTACAGCCCCATTGTTTACGCTTTACACCTCAGATGCCCCTCCCAGACATACATATTATAGGTTCATAGGTTCATAGGTTCATACTAGGCTATCTGCCCTAGGGCATTTATAAGCCTAGCCAGAGTGTGTGTGGCTTTCACCACCCCTTTGGATGAGAATACTATACCCATTAGTTTGCTGTGCCTCTGTCCAGCAGTGATACAGAGATGATTCCCGGGGTAAACCTACAATCTCCCATCCACTCGTCAAGATTTCTCTTGAACAGAGTCAGTGAGGGGCTCTGCCTCACATGGACTGGGATTCTGTTCCATAGTGTAGGGAGTCTCTGGGTGATGAATCTGTCCCTCCTGCACGTCCTATTTATATCCATGTTGAGGTTTAAGTCTCTTGCTCTCGTGGCTCTGGTGGATTTGGATTTTTTGAGGTGGAGCATGTCCATTAATTCCTGGTTGGACATGGCCTTGTATGTCAGGCACAGATCACCTCTGAGCAGACGGTATGCGACTGAATAGAGCTGGAGTTTCTTCAGTCGGGCATCGTATGACATATGTTTGAGCCCCTTTATCCTTTTGGTGAGGAACTTTTGGGGTCTTTCCAACTGCTGCAGGTGTCGGGTAAGGTACATTCCGAATGGGGCATTGTACTCAATCATTGGTCTGATAAGTGAAGAGTACAGGGGTACAATGACCTCTCCTGATCTGGATGTGAATCCCTTCATGATCAGGTGGGCAATGTAGAAGGTCTTCCTAACCACTTTGGCAATGTGAGTGTCAAAAGAGAGGTTACTGTCAACTTGGGTCCCCAGGTCCCTGATAACTTCTTCAGTGTTTAATGGATTACCACCTATGTGGTAATTAGGGGTTACCTTGTTTTTCCCAAAGGGTATGACTATACATTTTTTGGCATTTAGCTTAAGGCCATGGCTCTGGCACCAGTTATCCATTTCTAAGAGACCTTACTGGAGGATGTCTGTGTCTGATGGAGTGTCAATTATGGTGCCCAGTTTGCAGTCATCTGCAAATTTTGTCAGCCACAATCCCCCTATGTTTGCCTGCACTTCAGAAAAATAAATGCCGAACAAGAGGGGGCCCAGGACTGAGCCCTGTGGGACACCGCTCGTGACTGGCTTAGAGTCTGACATGGCACCAGCAACTCTAACCCTGTGTGTTCTGTCCTTGAGCCAGTTTGCAACCCATCTTGTGACATATGGGTTTATATCTAAGCTGGTGAGCTTTTCTATGATGCCCGAGTGGGGTATTGTGTCAAACGCTTTTGCTAGGTCAAGGTAGGCTGTGTGAACTGCCTTACCCTCATCAATGGCCTTAGTGACTGTTTCGAAAAAGTCGACCAAGTTCAAGAGGCAGGATATGCCCTTGACAAAGCCAAATTGGGTAGGATCCAGTGTCTGTAGGTCCCCAATGTCTTTATTTATGAGTTCCATTATGATCCTCTCCATAGCTTTGCAGACAAGGCTCGTCAAGCTTATGGGGCGGTAATTTCCAGGGTCCGTAGAAGCACTGCCTTTGTGGAGTGGGACCACAGTTGCCGTACGCCATTCAATATACTAACTTGCACACTCATACACATGCACACCCTCTCCTTACCAGAACCAGAAATCTGAAAGGAAAAAGCTCTACAAATTTCTAAGCAGATCAATGCCAACATCACACTGGCATACATATATATGAAGCATAAAATATATGACATAAAAATCATGGTCATTCTCTTTGGTCAGACATTATCATATAAACAGTTCTAAAGAACTCCACTACAAATATCAAAGCTGGCCTGTTGCATATAATGTCAACATAGTTTGGTTGGCTTTGGTGCTAAACATTAAGCATCTGCTCCTTGGAAAGAGAATAACTTAATTTTAAACATGTCAACAAATTTTGTTGCTGTTTTTGGAAATGAACCCTCAGGTGCTTTAATATGAACTTCATCAGTGTTGTTAAAATCAGTTTGAAAAATATCTGTGTGTGGTGTAATTTAATTCACAGCTTTTAAGTGTTTGCAGATAGTAACCAGAGCACTGAGCTAAGGTAGTTTATGCTTGAAGAACAGAAAGTTGGCATGTTACACAACAATTATACAGCTTCCCCTCCATGTCACCCTCCATGTCCCAAGAAGCTCTCAAGGTATACATATCGATATTGGAAACATTTACCATCCAACCTAGCAGCCTACTCATGGGAGACTTTAAATATCCCTCCATAGACGGGGAACTCTACATGGTCTCAAATCTACAGGCAGAGAGATTGCTGGACTTCATAAATATAAACACCCTTAACCAAATACTGAATTCTCGCACTAGACATGAAAAAAATACTGGATCTTGTGCTCACAAATATGGGAGACTGCTACACCCCTCCATGTCTCATCCTCCCTGGTAAGGTCCGACCATAAAGCTGTCTCCTTCAAAATCCAAATCAACTCTGTAACCCCAGTAAAACCATTAACAGTTAGGAACTATTCCAAGGCAAATTACTTTTTTATTATATGATGGTTTGCCAAAATTCATTGCCTCTCCAAACTCCAAGAACACAGCAGCCTATGCTGAATTGCTCTCAGAAGCTCTGTACAACCATGTCAATAGCTCCACAGAGGCTGCTATACCTACCAGAAGTAAGCCCAGGACTATCTCCAGAAAAATGCTGCCTTGAGGCATCCAAAATTAAACAGTATATACAACAAAAGGAAAAAAAATGGCAAAAATCATGAAGGGTAATTCTCAAAGATAAAAACTCCCTCATCAAAATAAATAGGCAAATAAGCAGGCTAATTAAGACAAGCAGAAACAACTTTGAGGATAAGATAGCTTCCAGGTGAAAGATAATCATAACACCTTCTTCAGCTATGTCAGAAACCTGAAGAGTAGAACACAGCAATGTGCTAATCTGGTAGTAAATTTATTTATTATTTATTTTATTTTACATTTGTTTACTGGGAAGGTCCGACTGGACAGAGCTGTCCATTTTCAGCGGAGGCCTGGGGAGAAAAGCTCCAGAACAATTGCTAACATAACATACATAAGATATTTACACATTCAGTTATAAAAATATAGCAGACAATAACATATGATTGCATAAGATATTTACATAAGCATAGTGGTTTAGACATACAATTAAAAGTATAGCAGGTAGTACGTTTGATTGTTATTCATACAGTATGTTTAGTAGAGATAATCTTGAAGATGTACTGAAGATAATACAAGAAAGGAAAAACTAAAAAAGGAGAAGAGTATAGACAAGTTCATATGAGGTAAATTGACATTTTAAGGGAAAGCTTTTCAGCTTAGTCTAGGGGAAGAGTTAGTGGGTATAGATGGGGCAAGTGGGGAGTAGGCAACAGTAGGTTGGTAAGTAATGTGTGATAATATATAGTGCATCTGTGGGAGTTTTAAAGAGGTTGGATAGTGGGTAGGGGAAAGGAGTTAGACTATGTCAGCCAGGTGTTAGGCAGTTACAAGTAACGTGATAATATAGTGCATCTGTGGGAGTTTTAAAGAGGAGGTTGGATAGTGGGTAGGGGAAAGGAGTTAGAATATGTCAGCCAGGTGCTATGCAGTTACAAGTAAAGTGATAATATAGTGCATCTGTGGGAGTTTTAAAGAGGTTGGATAGTGGGTAGGGGTAAGGAGTTAGAATATGTCAGCCAGGTGCTATGCAGTTACAAGTAACGTCTGATAATATATAGTACATCTGTGGGAGTTTTAAAGAGGAGGTTGGACAGTGGGTAGGGGAAAGGAGTTAGACTATGTCAGCCAGGTGTTAGGCAGTTACAAGTAACGTGATAATATAGTGCATCTGTGGGAGTTTTAAAGAGGAGGTTGGATAGTGGGTAGGGGAAAGGAGTTAGAATATGTCAGCCAGGTGCTATGCAGTTACAAGTAACGTCTGATAATATATAGTACATCTGTGGGAGTTTTAAAGAGGAGGTTGGACAGTGGGTAGGGGAAAGGAATTAGAATATGTCAGCCAGGTGCTAGGCAGTTACAAGTAACATGTGGTAATATATAGTGCATCTGTGGGAGTTTTAAAGAGGAGGTCGGATAGTGGGTAGAGGAAAGGAGTTAGAATATGTCAGCCAGGTGCTAGGCAGTTACAAGTAACATGTGGTAATATATAGTGTATCTGTGGGAGTTTTAAAGAGGTTGGATAGTGGGTAGGGGAAAGGAGTTAGAATATGTCAGCCAGGTGCTAGGCAGTTGCATGTTTAGGTGGGAAATAAGCTGTTTTTTGAAGATGGTTTTATTAGGCTGCACGCTAATTTGTAGTGGTAGGGAATTCCAAGTTTTGGCAATGTTGCTAGACTACAGGGAGTCACCAGAGCTGTAATGGCTTTTGAAGATTGTGATTCATGCCTTGTTAGTGGATCTAAGATCTCGGTTATTGGAGTAGAGGATGATTAGGTCTTGTAAGGCTGGAGTTTTGTCAGGCTGGTACAGTATTTGGTGAGCTAGAAGAAGTTGATTTAGAGCTAATGTGTTAGGGAGTTCAAGCCAGGAAAGCTGGTTAAGGGCCTGACAGTGGTGGGTGCAGTAGGAAGAGTTTATGACGAATTTTGCTATTTTGTTGTAGCATACTGATAGCTTGTTTAAATCGCTGTTGTTTAGATTAATTAGGACAGCAGAAGCATACAGTGAGGTAGAGAAAAGATGGCCATGAGCTAGGGTAACTTCACTGTTGCTGGTTAGGAAGTTTTTACATATGTAAAGAGTACCTAGTTTTTTGTTGATTTTGGTTATTGTAAGAGCTATGTGTGTCAAATTTCATATTATTGTCAATAATGAACCCTAGTAATTTGTTTTGTGTGACGGGGAGACAGGGGTATTTGTCTAATGCAGAAATAGAGAATGGGGGAGTAGGTGCTGCTGCTTTGGAAGGATGAAAGAGCATAAGTTGGGTCTTTTTAGGGTTTAGTATTAGCTGGGGGTTTGTTAGCCAGGTTTCAATGGATGTAAAGGCTTCTTGGGTCTTGATCTGAAATTGTTTGAGAGTGGGGGCAGAGCAGATTCAGGTGGTCATCAGCGTACTGAACCAGGTTTGATAGGGGGGGGGTGGCTTTGTGAAGATTATTTGTAAATATAGTAAAAAGTAGGGGTCCTAGGATTGATCCTTGGAGTACTCCTAGTTGTACAGGAAGTAGGGGGGAAAGGGAGTTTTTCCACTGAACAGCTTGTTGGCATTGGGAGAGATAGTCCTGAAACCATAATAAACTGAGGGTAGTTAGTTTTAATTCTGAGAGTGATGTTATTAGTTTTGTATGGAAGACTGTATCAAAAGCCTTTGATAAGTCAAGGAAAACTGCAGACACTAGTTGACCATTGTTGCGTTGCATATTTACTAGATTACTAAAATGGATGAGTGCAGTGGTAGTGCTATGGTTGGGGTGCAATCCGTGTTGAGTTTCGGCAAGAAGATTGTTGGGGAGGAGATGTGTTAGAACCTGGGTGTGGATACATTTTTCCATTATTTTAGCCAGTGGGGAAAGTATAGCTATAGGACGGTAGTTTGTTAGGTCAGTGGAGATGCCCCCTTTGTGAATTGGTATACTGCAGGAGATATTCCAGAGAAGTGGCACCTTTTGTTCTGAGATAGATCTGTTAATGATTACAGAGACTGGGTAGGAAATGCCTTTGGTGGTTATTTGTAGGAATGTGGCAGGTACTTTGTCTACTGCTAAGCTGTGGGTTTAAGTTTGGTTAGGTGTCTATAGATTGTGTAAGATGGTACAGGATGAAGGGTGAAGGAGTTGGCTTTATTTGATGGGTTATATAGTATAGTGGGAGTTGAGGAGTGTGGGTCTCTTGACAGCTTTAATATAGAGTTGGTAAATAACTCATTGAATTGGGTGGCTGTGTTTATAGAGGTGGTGTCTATGTTTGGATGAGGAGTTGGTGATTTACTTGGTTGGAGAATACTGTTTATAGTGGCCCAGAACTTTTGTGGGTTGGTATTATGCTTAGTTTGAATTTCACTATAGTATTTTTGTTTATCTAATCTGATTTGCTTTTTTGCAGTGTTCTCAGTTGTAAGAATGTTTGTCTTTTAGGAGTAGTTTCGTTTTTGCACCAGGTGTCCCATGCTTTGTCCCTTTGTTTCATAAGTTGCCTAGTGCTCTTGGTAAGCCATGGGGCATAGATGGTTTTAGTGCAAATAGGTCTTGGTGGAGTAAATTGGTTGAGAAGGCCTAAGAAGATAGTGTTGAAATACTCAACTGCTTCATCTAAAGGAAGTGTTAAAAGAGGGGACCAGTTAGAGTGTTTAAGGGCTGTATTAAGGCCTTCAGCCCTGAAGTTTTTAATTTATCTGATGTGTTTAAGAGAGCTAGTTCTAATGAGTTTCGTTTGGTCTCTGATGAAGAAGGTTGGGAGGTGGTTGCTTAGAATGTCTGATAGTGTACCAAAATTATGGGTGGAAGATGGTGCCACATTCACCAAGCCTGACAACATAGTGAACCTGCTAGCAGACAAATTCAGTTCCAACTTTACCGCACCCTTTCACTCTCAACCATTTCCAAAAAAATACCACAAAACATAACTCCTCCAACTATAAGTAGGGAGCATATAGTGGCTGCACCCGCTAAAGCCAAGAACATGGCCTCAATGGGCCCTGATAACATCCCAAGATGACTCTTGAACAGTATAAAATATGACTTACCGGGTCTTTTGGAGTCATTATTTAACCATAGTCTTAAAACAGGCTTTGTGCCATGCGAACAGAGGACTGGGATGGTCATCCCCTTCATAAGGGAGGGCATTCAATAGATCACAGTAACTACAGACCCATTAGTCTGACTAGTCTTATTTGCAAAGCCATGGAAAGAATTATTATGGAAATTACCAATAAGGATATATGAGACCTCTAGCCATTGGATCCATTCCAGTTTAGCTTTGTCAAAGAAAGGTCATGCTTACTGAATCTGGTGGACTTCTTTGAAAAGGTCACTAAGGCAATGGATGTAGGGAAAATGGTGCATATGGCCTACCTAGCTCAAGTTAAAGTATTTGATATAATACCCCACTAAGGCATTATCAATAAACTAAAAACGCAAGTAAGTATAAGCCCCTTTATACCATGATGGATAGCTAGCTGGCTCAATGATAGGACCCAGGAGGTTAGAATTGGTGAGGTCATCTCCACAAAGACGTTGGTCACCAGTGAAGTCCCCCAGGGCTCTTGCTAGGTCCACTCCTCTTTGGCATCTACTTTTTGGATGTCAAAGCCAATCTCAAAAGCCTCTGGCTAACCAAGCTCACAGATGATTGCAAACTGGCAGCAGTCACTGAATCCCCCCCCAAGATGAGAAAACCCTTTGGGAAGATCTATCACAGATAAATACTTGGTGCCAAATCCATGGCTTAAAACTCAATACCAAGAAATGCATTATAATATCTTTTGGGAAGCCGGACACCCCCATGTTGTGTTCTGGTCCTGTGCCACTAGGTGGAGACAGAGGAGGGTGGAAGGGGAAAGACATGAGACTGTGGTATGTAAAGAGTTAGGACGCTTCCTGTTGTTGAAAGAATGGTTGAATTAAAAACCTTTTAATGTTGGACTTGGAGTCTGTCTATACTGACCTGCTGGCAACTTGCCAGTTTGGAAACAAGGTACTTACTGTTTCTGCTTGTTTACAATGGCTGTTGCTGCTACTACTCCTTTTCCTCCGCCATTTTTGCCAGGCCTGGGTTAACCCGCTATACAGTTTGACATGTGGCTGAAAATGTTTAATAACTAGATGCTGATTGTTGGTGCATCAGGAGATGAATGGCCGGAAGCACGCAAAAATTCACTTCTGCACTGTCTGGTGCATCAGGAGATGAATGGCCAGATGCATGCAAAAAGGCACTTCTCTTTCATTGCCTGGAAACAGAAATTCAGAGACTGTTTTACATGCGTCTGAACCAAGGTATGCCTATGTAGAATGCCATTAGGGCTTTACAAGCATATTTTGCTTCACGGAGAAATGTTGTTGCTGAGCAGCATGCTTTTAGAAAATGTGCTCAGGCTGCCCATGAAACGATTTCTTAGTATTTGGCCGCATTACGAGACTTAGCAGTTAAATGTGAGTTTTATACTAAATTGGATGAAATGTTACGTGATTAGTTGGTGGAACATGTCTAGTCATCATACACATAAATGATTACTTTTAGAACCTGATTTGACTTTGGATAAAACTATTGCAATTACTACTCAATTCAAACTGAAGCTGCAGGTGAGCAGGCAAAGTTTATTTCATGAGATAGACCAGTCCTCCTACAGACTTTACATACTCAACCTGTGCCTGCTGCTAGTCATCACCGCCACAGACCTTCTTCCAAGCCTCTTTCTGTGCTTGTGATCATTGTGCATCTGATAAGCATCTTGCCAATGATAAATACTGTTGTGCTGCTTCTAGTAAATGTTACAACTGACAGAAGACTGGTCATTTCACGAGTTTGCCATTCTTTGCAAACATGCTCTGTGCAGGAAGTTGCCTTACCTTAGCTTGAGATCCTTTACTTAAGTGATCATTCACCATCTGAGAAAATCTGCTGCAGTGTCACAATGAAAACTTCAACTGTTACTGCACTTGTGGATCTAACTGTAGATTCTGGATCATCGTATCCATTTTGCCTAAATGTATATATGATGCAAACTTTCAAAGAGAGCCTTTATTGCCACCTTCAGTTAAGTTAGTGACTTATTCCTGTGCTCCACTTCCTGTACTTGGCTGCTTACCAGTTACTGTGTAAAAAGATGATTTTACATGCTCTACATTAGTTTTCATTGTGGAGTCTGGGACTGCTTTGCTGGGCACAGATTTAATAAAGGGTCTACATTTGTGCTTTAATGGCAGTATTGTCTTACCATGTGCTACCACAAACTTGGCTCCTGTCAAGAGTCTTTCTTGAGCTCTACTACCTCCTCTGACCCTGGGTTGTGCAAAAGGCTTTATACACAGAGTTAAAGTATTAGATTCTGTTAGTTTAACATGATAAAACTTACATCGCTTACCTCTGTCAATATGGCAGGATGTAA
Source organism: Protopterus annectens (assembly GCF_019279795.1). Taxonomy (NCBI): domain Eukaryota; kingdom Metazoa; phylum Chordata; order Ceratodontiformes; family Protopteridae; genus Protopterus; species Protopterus annectens. The sequence continues at coordinate 558,616,087 of NC_056739.1, read as the reverse complement.
GTGTGGAGTTCAATCATCTTCTTCAAGCAGGGATTACTGAAAGAACTGATGCTTCTCCCTGGGTCTCGTCCATTGTGGTGGTTCAAAAAGGGGACTGATGGTATGCATCTATGCACTGCTTTGCAAGAACCTAATAAAGCTATCATTATGGATGGTTTTCTTCTTCCTCACATTGATGAAATGATATCCTTGCTGAAAGAGCAACAGTGTTCTCTACCACTGCTTTTGCTTCACGAAGACGGCTGTGACTTAACTACCTTTATTACTCATGATGGGTTGTTCAGGTTCTCAGTCATAAGAATGTTTGCCTTTTAGGAGTAGCTTTGTTTTTGCACCAGGTGTCCCATGCTTTGTCACTTTGTTTCACAAGTTGCCTAGTGCTCTTGGTAAGCCATGGGGCATAGATGGTTTTAGTGCAAATCGGTCTTGGTGGAGCAAATTGGTTGAGAAGGCCTAAGAAGATAGTGTTGAAATACTCAACTGCTTCATCTAAAGGAAGTGTTAAAAGAGGGGACCAGTTAGAGTGTTTAAGGGCTGTATTAAGGCCTTCAGCCCTGAAGTTTTTAATTTATCTGATGTGTTTAAGAGAGCTAGTTCTAATGGGTTTCGTTTGGTCTCTGATGAAGAAGGTTGGGAGGTGGTTGCTTAGAATGTCTGATAGTGTACGAAAATTATGGGTGTAAGATGGTGCCACATTCACCAAGCCTGACAATATAGTGAACCTGCTAGCAGACAAATTCAGTTCCAACTTTACCGCACCCTTTCACTCTCAACCATTTCCAAAAAAATACCACAAAACATAACTCCTCCAACTATAAGTAGGGAGCATGTAGTGGCTGCACTCACTAAAGCCAAGAACATGGCCTCAATGGGCCCTGATAACATCCCAAGATGACTCTTGAACACTATAAAATATGACTTACCGGGTCTTTTGGAGTCATTATTTAACCATAGTCTTAAAACAGGCTTTGTGCCATGTGAACAGAGGACTGGGATGGTCATCCCCTTCATAAGGGAGGGCATTCAATAGATCACAGTAACTACAGACCCATTAGTCTGACTAGTCTTATTTGCAAAGCCATGGAAAGAATTATTATGGAAATTACCAGTAAGGATATATGAGACCTCTAGCCACTGGATCCATTCCAGTTTAGCTTTGTCAAAGAAAGGTCATGCTTACTGAATCTGGTGGACTTCTTTGAAAAGGTCACTAAGGCAATGGATGTAGGGAAAATGGTGCATATGGCCTACCTAGCTCAAGTTAAAGTATTTGATATAATACCCCACTAAGACATTATCAATAAACTAAAAATGCAAGTAAGTATAAGCCCCTTTATACCATGATGGATAGCTAGCTGGCTCAATGATAGGACCTAGGAGGTTAGAATCGGTGAGGTCATCTCCACAAAGACGTTGGTCACCAGTGAAGTCCCCCAGGGCTCTTGCTAGGTCCACTCCTCTTTGGCATCTACTTTTTGGATGTCAAAGCCAATCTCAAAAGCCTCTGGCTAACCAAGCTCACAGATGATTGCAAACTGGCAGCAGTCACTGAATCCCCCCCCAAAATGAGAAAACCCTTTGGGAAGATCTATCACAGATAAACACTTGGTGCCAAATCCATGGCTTAAAACTCAATACCAAGAAATGCATTATAATATCTTTTGGGAAGCCGGACACCCCCATGTTGTGTTCTGGTCTTGTGCCACTAGGTGGAGACAGAGGAGAGTAGAAGGGGAAAGATGTGAGATTGTGGTATGTAAAGAGTTAGGACGCTTCCTGTTGTTGAAAGAATGGTTGAATTAAAAACCTTTTAATGTTGAACTTGGAGTCTGTCTATATTGACCTTCTGGCAACTTGCCAGTTTGGAAACAAGGTACTTATTTGTTTCTGCTTGTTTACAATGGCTGTTGCTGCTACTCCTTTTCCTCCGCCATTTTTGCCAGGCCTGGGTTAACCCGCTATACAGTTTGACATGTGGCTGAAAATGTTTAATAACTACATGCTGATTGTTGGTGCATCAGGAGATGAATGGCCGGAAGCACGCAAAAATTCACTTCTGCACTGTCTGGTGCATCAGGAGATGAATGGCCAGACGCATGCAAAAAGGCACTTCTCTTTCATTGCCTGGGAACAGAAGGTCAGAGACTGTTTTACATGCGTCTGAACCAAGGTATGCCTATGTAGAATGTCATTAGGGCTTTACAAGCATATTTTGCTTCACGGAGAAATGTTGTTGCTGAGCAGCATGCTTTTAGAAAATGTGCTCAGGCTGCCCATGAAACGATTTCTTAGTATGTGGCCGCATTACGAGACTTAGCAGTTAAATGTGAGTTTTATACTAAATTGGATGAAATGTTATGTGATTAGTTGGTGGAACATGTCTAGTCATCATACACATAAATGATTACTTTTAGAACCTGATTTGACTTTGGATAAAACTATTGCAATTACTACTCAATTCAAACTGAAGCTGCAGGTGATCAGGCAAAGTTTATTTCATGAGATAGATCAGTCCTCCTACAGACTTTACATACTCAATCTGTGCCTGCTGCTAGTCATCACCGCCACAGACCTTCTTCCAAGCCTCTTTCTGTGCTTGTTATTATTGTGCATCTGATAAGCATCTTGCCAATGATAAATACTGTTGTGCTGCTTCTATTAAATGTTACAACTGCCAAAAGACTGGTCATTTCACGAGTTTGCCATTCTTTGCAAACATGCTCTGTGCAGGAAGTTGCCTTACCTTAGCTTGAGATCCTTTACTTAAGTGATCATTCACCATCTGAGAAAATCTGCTGCAGTGTCACAATGAAAACTTCAACTGTTACTGCACTTGTGGATCTAACTGTAGATTCTGGATCATCGTATCCATTTTGCCTAAATGTATATATGATGCAAACTTTCAAAGAGAACCTTTATTGCCACCTTCAGTTAAGTTAGTGACTTATTCCTGTGCTCCACTTCCTGAACTTGGCTGCTTACCAGTTACTGTTTAAAAAGATGATGTTGCATGCTCTACATTAGTTTTCATTGTGGAATCTGGGACTGCTTTGCTAGGCACGGATTTAATAAAGGGTCTACATTTGTGCTTTAATGGCAGTATTGTCTTACCATGTGCTACCACAAACTTGGCTCCTGTCAAGAGTCTTTCTTGAGCTCTATTACCTCCTCTGACCCTGGGTTGTGCAAAAGGCTTTATACACAGAGTTAAAGTATTAGATTCTGTTACTTTAACATGATAAAACTTACCTCTGTCAATTCGGCAGGATGTAAGTGTGGAGCTCAATCATCTTCTTCAAGCAGGGATTACTGAAAGAATTGATGCTTCTTCCTGGGTCTCGTCCATTGTGGTAGTTCAAAAGGGGACTGGTGGTATGCATCTATGCACTGCTTTGCAAGAACCTAATAAAGCTATCATTATGGATGGTTTTCTTCTTCCTCACATTGATGAAATGCTATCCTTGCTGAAAGAGCAACAGTGTTCTCTACCACTGCTTTTGCTTCACGAAGACGGCTGTGACTTAACTACCTTTATTACTCATGATGGGTTGTTCAGGTTCTGCTAGGTTCCATACCGGTTAGTATCTGCTCCATCTGCTTTTCAAAAGATGCTTGCGACAATTTTGTAGGGGTTGCCAAATGTTGCAAACTACTTAGATGATATAATTTTGTGGGGACGAAGACAGGCTGACCATGACTGGACATTTCAAGCAGTTTTTAAATGCATAAAAGATGCAGAATTATGGCTAAATGAATCAGAATGTAATTTCATTCAGGCCAGTTTGCATTTTCTGGGCCATATTGTTACAGCACAAGGGGTTCAGCCTAGTCAGGAGCACCTTGAGGCTCTTCTCCATGCCCCAGCTCCCACTGATGTTTCCAAGCTATGTTACTTCCTTGGACTTGCATCTTGGTATAATAAGTGTGTTCCACACTTTGCTACCATTGTAGAACCCCTACGTACCTGCCTCTGCCAAAATATGTATTTTCCTGATCTGAGGAAGCTCAGTGCAGTTTTATGTTACTGAAACAATGTCTGATTGACAGTCCAGCCTTGACTTTATTTGACCCTGATTTGCCTACTGTACTTTCTACTGATGTGTCTGATTATAGGCTTGGAGCTGTCATTGCTCAAGTTCACCCTGACCATACAGAACAGACTATTGCCTTTGCATCTAGGACTCTTACTGCTGCTGAAAGGAAATATTCTACAGTTGAAAAAGAGGCTCTTGGATGTGTGTGGGCTGTTGAAAAATAAATTTACTCTTTGTACTGATCACCAAGCATTAAACATGCTACTGTCCTCAAGAGGATCTGATCGGGCAGGCATGTGGACTGCACATTGGGCAGTTTGACTGCTGTCATTCACCTATACTGCTGCTTATCATCCAGGGTCACAGAATTACATTGATGATTGTCTCTCTCACTAGCCCTTACCTGCTACTGCTGAAGACATTTTTGAACCTGAACCTGAGTTTTTGGCGATGTTGTCTGCTGCTTTAACTGTCTTGTCACCTGGTGAATTTTCCGCTGTCTCCTGTAGTGAGTTGTCTGCTCTGCGAAACCAGTTTACCAGTGGTTGGCCTTCTTCTGTTAATGCAGTGGACACAAACATGCTTCCATATTTCCGATTTTGAGATGAACTCAGTGCACAAGATGAATTTGTGTTCCATAGCACACAACTCATTGCTCTTGCTTCTCTGCACCACACTTTGGTGATGCTTCCTCATGAAGACCACCAAGGCATGGTGAGAACCAAACAGTGGGTGCTTGAGCTGTACTGGTGGCCAAATATGGATGACATGGTTGCAGCTCAAGTTAAAAATTGTCAACTCTGCCAATCTTCTGACAAGACAGCCAATCCTTTAGCAGCACCTTCACAACCTGTTCCATTTCCATAAAAAGCTGGCCCATAGATGTAGTGGGTCCATTTGGAACAGCTGTCATGCCCTAGCCCTCACTGATTATCACAGCAAGTGGCCAGAAGTCACCTTCATTACCTCTGTCATTACTCAAAATGTTATAGACTTCTTCACTTCAGTTTTTAGCTGATTTGGACATCTGCTTACCATTGTACCAGATAATGGATGTCAATTTACATCTGCTGATTTTGCAGTAACTCTGGCTGAAAGAGATGCACAACACATACGTACATCAGTATACCACCCAACTGCAAAAGGTGTCACTGAAAGATTTCATCGTGTTATCAAAGGTTGCATAAAATCTGCTATCTTACCAATAAAATCCTGGAAACCAGCTGTCTCAGAATTCCTTCAAGTATATCGTGCAACACCAAACGCTACTACAGGAGTTTCCCCTTTTGATTTGCTTCTTGGATGGAAAATGCAAACACACCTCAATGTCCTTCCTCCTCCTGTTTCCTGCAAGGTTAATGCTGATACTGCTGGTAAAAGGGTCTCCTCTCTTCAACAAAAGATAAAAAAGTATTCCAATACTAGACATGGAGCATGGATCATTTTCAAAAGGGAGACAAGGTGTGTATTCGGAATCCAATACATGTTCCAAAGGCAAATCCAAGATTTTCACAACCTGTGGAAATTCAAAAGGAAATTGGTCCATATACTTACTTGTTGGCAGATGGAAAAAAATGGCATTCTTCCCATTTCTCCAAGTCAAATGCACCTGAGACAAGTGATGCTTCAAGGATGCTCCAGTGGAATTTCTGCTTCAATCTACAGTAACACCAAAGCCTGAACCTCCTTAGCTCGTGTGAGAAGGATACTTTGTTGGCTTGGGGACTATGTTGCATAAATTTGAATGTTGATGTAATTCAGTGTTCATTACAATGTTAGTGATGTTTAATTTACATATTGTAAGTGCAGTGCTGTTCTTAGGTAAGGGGGGAATATGTTGTGTTCTGGTCTTATAGGTTCATAGGTAGGTACTAGGCTATCAGCCCAAGGGCCTAAGTAAGCCTAGCCAAAAGGGGTTCCCTGGCTTATGCCACCTAAGAAAGTTATTTTCCTGTGCCCCTGTCGAGCAGAGCCACAGAAGTGATCCCCAGGATGTATTTTCTATTTCTCATCCACTCACCAAGATTTTTCTTGAAGAGTGCTAATGAGGAACTTTGCTTGACATAGATGGGTAGCTTGTTCCAGAGTATGGGAAGTCTCTGGGACAGGAATCTATCCCTCCAGCATTCCCTGTTAATGTGGTGACAAGGTTTAGGTCCCTAGAGCGTGTAGCTCAGAGGGATTGGAATTTGTTTAGGTGTAGCATGTCCTACAACTCTGGGTTTGACATAGCTTTATACGTTACGCAGAGATCACCTCGGAGTAGGCGATATGCGATGTAGTAAAGCTGGAGTTTTTTGACTCGGTCAGTGTAGGGCATCTGTTTGAGGCCTGTAATCCTCTTTGTGAGGTACTTCTGTGGCCTTTCCAACTACTGCAGATGTCTTGTGAGGTACATTCCAAAAGGGGCATTGTAGTCTATAATGGGTCCAATGAGTGTCAAATAGAAGGGAACAATGACCTATTTTTTCCTGGATGAGAACCCTTTTGTGATGAGCTGTGCCACGTAGAAGGATTTCCTGACTACTGTGGCAATGTGATTATTAAAGGAGAGACTACTGTCCACCTGGGTCCCAAGTTCTCTTATCACACATTCGGTGTTAAGTAGATTGCCGCCTACGTGGTAGCTCATGGGTACAGAGTTTTTACCAAAGGGGACGACAATGCACTTTTTGGCATTGAGCTTGAGACCATGGCTCTGACACCAGGCATCTGTCTCAGTGAGGCCCATCTGTAGGATGTCCACATCATTTGGGGACTCGACTATGGCTCCTAGTTTGTAGTCATCTGCATACTTTGTTAGCCAAAGGCTTTCTATGTTAGCCTGTACTTCAGAGACGTACATACCAAAAAGAAGAGGTCCCAGGACTGAACCCTGTGGTACTCCACTTGTCACTGCTTTGAAGTCTGATTTGGAGTCTACAACTTTTATAGTGTGGGTTCTGTCAGTGAGCCAGTTTGTGACATAGGGATTTATACCTAGTTTAGTGAGTTTAGCTATAATTCCAGAATGGGGGATGGCATCTAAAGCCTTGGCGACATCAAGATAGGCTGTGTAAACCACCTTACCTTCATCTACTGCTTTGGTGACTGCTTCAAAGAAGTCGATCAGGCTCAGGAGGCATGATCTGCCTTTCACAAACCCGAACTGGGTGGGGTACAGAGTTTGGAGGTTACCAATGTCTTTGTTTATGAGTTCCATGATGATACGTTCCATGGCCTTACAGACCAGGCTCGTCAGGCTAATAGGGCGATAGTTCCCGAGATCAGTGGTGACTCCCCCTTTGTGGAGTGAGATAACTGTTGCTGTGTGGCATTCAGTGGGCACAAAGCCTGACATGAGGCAGTGACTGAACATGGTGCTCAGGTGGGGAGCCAATTTGTTCTAAAATTCATGTAAAATGCAGCCTGGGATGTTGTCCGGTCCCATGGATGTTGTGTTTTTGGCTTTAGAGAGTGCAGCTTTTACCTGTGTAGTTGTGATTACAGGGACTCTTCATTCTTCCTGTATAGCTATGGGCCCTTTAGGGGGTGAGAGGGAAGTAAAGTTAGCACTGAACCTATCTGCCAGGATGTTGGCAATGTCAGTTGGTTCTGTAATTTTCATGCCGTTGTGCTGTAACTCAGAGCAGATCTGGGTGTTGCCATTGAGATTCTTGACATAGCTATAGAATGTTTTGTGGTTGTCCCTAGAATCAGTGGCGATTTTGTTTTCATAGCTAGCTTTGGAGGATCTTATAAGGGATCTCAGCTTCTTACTGAGGTTGACCCAGGAGCTCCTCCACTCATGGGATTTAACTCTCTTTTGCAACAGTTTCTTCCTTCTGTTGTAGAGTTTGTTTATGGAAGGGGACCGCCAGATTGGCTTCCTTTTCTTGGAGGATCGCATCTTGGTTCTGTTTGGGATAGCACGATCCATGCACTCATGTAAGTGCTTATAGAGTGCATTTGTGTAGGATTCAGCAGTTGTAACTGTATTGTCCATCTGCATGGGTGTCATGAAGTTTACCACTTCTGTCTTACGAAGCATGAAGTTGGCTTTGGAGAAATTTTTTACTGTGGTTTCCTTAATGGGGGTGGGATGTGGATATCTAGAGTGATTAGCTTATGGTCGGATCTGACCAACAAGGAATTGACTTCAGGTGTGGAATATTGGTCACTCATGTTGGTAATGACTAGGTCTAGGATATTGTTGCTCCTGGTGGGGGTGTGGATAAGTTGATCCAGGCATTGTAATTTATGAATTCCAGAAAGCTTTGAGCAAAGGAGTTGGTACATGCGTATTTTTCCCAGTTAATGGTGGAGTAGTTGAAATCGCCCATTATTTGTGTGTTTGGTTGAACCTTAATATTTTCCAGAATATCAAGAAAAAAGGAGTGGGAATCCTGGGGCATGGTGGGGGATCTGTAGGAAGCTACAATTTGGATTGCAGTTTTGCCCAAAGTTAATTGCACTTGGATTATCTCGAATGTATTATGCTGAGCAATTAGCCTGGAGGTATGGATATCCTTAATGAATATGGACACACCTCTGCCTTTGCTGTTCCGGTCCAGGTTAGGTGGCCAAAAAGTGTGGTATGAGTTATAGCCTGGTAATGCAGGGGTACTCTCTGGAGCCTTGAACCAGGTCTCAGTCACTCCACAGATATCAATGTTCTCCATTTTAAGGAGTGCCTCGAGGGACTGCATTTTGAGATTTAGACTTCTAGTACTGAGTAGCATTACCCCCAGTTCTTGCTTGCCTGTTTCTGTTACGGTGGTGAATTTGTCATTTAAACTTTGCCTAAAAAAGGCACTATAGGGGCGGCAAGAGCCTTAGCCAGTATCCGGAATCCCAGGGGTGACAGGTACAGACCATCTCTGGCAAAGCTTCGTGGTCTTGTGCCACTAGGTGGAAACACAAGAGGGCAGAAGAGGAGAGACATGAGATCTTGGTACATTATAACGCTTCCTGTTGTTGTTTTGAATGGTTGAATTAAAAAATATTTTAATGTTGGACTAATATTGACCTTCTGGAAACTTAACACCCAGGTAACTACATCATCAATAAAACATCCCAAATGTTGACTCACTAATCAGAAATCTGGGAACATATGTAGATAGTAACCTAGCCTTTGACCAACATGTATCCAAGGTAGTAAGAAAATCCTTCTATGTTGCTCAAATTATAAGCAAGGGCATGGCATCTAGGTCAAGAGAAGTCATCACATCACTGTACTCAGCCCTCATCAGACTCATCATACAATATAATGACCCTTTCGGTATGTATCTGACCAGACACATGCAGCAAATGGAATGTCCACAAAGGTTCTTTACAAAAAAAGAGTAAACATAATCTCCTACACAGATTGCCTCAAAGCCCTGTCATTTTATTCAGTATCATACAGACTTCTAAGAAATGATCTTTGCCTAGCATACAAGGCATCCCATCAGCTTGCTTTGAAGAACCCTTTTCACATCTGCAAAACAAACAGCACCAGAACTATTAGATTAAAAGTCCTAAATGTTACTAGCAACATAAACAGGACAGCTATGCTTCTCACAGAATTCCTATTCTCTGAAACAGGCTCCCCACTGATGTGAAGCAAAGTTCCTCCCTACTCCTATTGAAGCACAACTTGGGCCAATGGATGGGTAATCGGAAATTCATGACTGGTCTGCAGCCTTTGTCTATGATGGGCAAAGGCAGTTAGAAAAATCACCCCCTATTTAAATTGAATTTGTGGGTCACATCTGGGTTGCAGAGCAAGGCTTATAAGAGCCCTAGTTGTTGTTAGCCTAGTAAACACCGATGAACCATCTATGCTTACTGGTTTCCTGGTCAGTAAATACAACCACTTTATTTCCGCTAGCTGTACACTGCATGGGAACAGAGGACACTAACAACAAAGTATTATTAATAATAAATTGACACCACCTCTGCAGTATTAGTACAAGTTTGAAGATAATTACAGCAAATCATTCAGTGTGAAACTTGCTGTGCAGAAGCATTTCACTTAGACTCCACTCCACAGGCTCCCACAGGGAAAGTTAACATCTACAGTCAAGCAGCAGGAAAATGTAAAATTCAGTACCTGTAATTTTCTACGGATACTTCTGTAATTTTCTACGGATACCTCTGTAATTTTCTACGGATACCTCTGTAATTTTCTACAGATACCTCTCAACTTTTTTGCTCAAGTGTTTTGAACAAAGCCAAAAATGTCTTCATGCATGTGAAATATCCATTCATAGTTTTCATGAATGACAGGCATGTTGATTTCTGTTTGACATTATGAATACATTAGTATATATTATAGACAACCTCAGTTTGGCCATCCCCAAGTACAATTAAACAACTACAAGAAATCTGACAAACTTCTATTTGTATTGCTTGATATATTATCACTAACTATATTTACACAATAAAAACAAAGCATATACTTTCGACAATACAAAATGCACAGCAGCATACACAAAAAACTGACATTCTATACTGGCCTACTGGTTTCCTAGTCAGCACAACTCGGGCCAATGGCTAATTTACCACTGGTCTGGCACCTATGAACTGTCTGTGTCTATTGGTTCCCCAATGCTAAAGCACTTAACTTAATTTGTTCAAATGTAATGAACATTTCATTCCATTCGTAACACATTCATTTTACGTAATCAGCAAAGTTTGCATTGTTTAAAACTACAACATTAAGTAGTCTATATTAAATGCTGTCTACTTAGTATGTTGTTTTTAACCCACTTGGTCTGGGACTTGGAGGGAAAGGGTGTATAGACAGTCCACATCCCCTACCTGGTTAAACTGAATACATTTTAATCCACTCCTCTTGATGAAAAAAAAATCATATTATACACTACTAACTATAGTGTAACCTTGTGTTTTTATACTTGCTGAAATATAATCCAATGAAGTTAATTTAATATAAATATCTGTTGCCATGCAAACAAACACTAATTCTCTAGTCAGTAATCCACACATCACTTCTAACTTTTTAACTGTTCCTACCCATTCCACCTATCTTCTTCCTCTCCTTTTTTTCAAAGAGCCTGTTATCATCTTTCCATTTTGTAACCAATTCATAATAATTTAATAAAACCTTAATAGTCATAAATATTAGCTTTCATTTTATTTTATCATCACAAATATGGCATACTTGCATTTCATATAGGCATGCAATAGCTTTCCTTTCTGATACCATGTTACTAAGCTGATGCACTGACACACTTTTTAACATAGCTGGCTTCAAATTTCTAGCATGCTTTTCTTTCATCATGACAAACGGCTGTCATATGGTGTGGTATATACTCTGTCCATATTTATCACTAGCTGTCTAAATGTTATAACAAAGGCCCAAAATCACTGACAATTTTAAATATTACTCAGATTCATTTAAAAGATTAATAGCAACAGATTTTGCATCAACATGTATTTTCTGAATAATAAGTATAACACATGAATGTCTAGCATTATGAACTAGCTGTAATGCTCAGTGATTTAAAAAAAAATCATAAAATTTATAATAGAGAAATAAAAAAAATTAAGGCAAAAAACAGATGACAGTTGAGATGTGTTATCCTGAGGAGAAATACAACAACATATATCTATAGGTCTACTTCTATAGACCACATTTTTTATTGAGATGACAACACTGAACTTTCACAAAACTGAAACTGGACATTACCAATTTTTTTTACAGGGAATAGAAACACTTGGCCAACATTGAACTAAAAAACCCACTTCAGTATGTGAAACGCACCCAGGTGGGGGCAAATATAACAACTCTGGGATCGCACTACAGTGGGGAAAAGGGCAAATTTCCCCACTTTGGCCAAGTGTCTCCATTCCCTGTAAGAAAAAAAAAACCTTTGATAATGTGCAGTTTTGGTTTTGTGAAAGTTCTGTGTTGTTATCTCGATAAATTGAAATTCTGGTAAGTCTAAATTCGGTCCATTGAAGAAGACTTCTATGTATTTGTGTGTGTGTGTGTGTGTGTGTGTGTGTGTGTGTGTATATATATATATATATATATATATATATATATACACACACACACACATATATATATATATATACGTATAATATAATATAATATATATATATATATATATATATATATATATATATATATATATATATATATATATATATATATATATATATATATATATATATATATATATATATATATATATATAAACTCTTCATGCCCTGCTTCATGATGTAAGAAGGTTTGGCTGACAAGGCTTGCAGTTCAGATACTTTCTTGGCTGATGTGATGGCTACCAAGAATATAGACTTCCATGAAAGAAATTTCAAATCAGAGCTACTGGCTGGTTTGAAAAGATTCTGAGTGAAGCCTTGAAGGACAATTGTAAGCTCCCAAAGGGGAGAAGGATCTTTTATTGGAGGCCTTAGCAGAAAAATACCCCTCATAAAGGCTTTGCATAACTTTGACGAGGAAACAGAGGAAATTCCCTTTCTAGAATGAAAATAAGAAATGGCAGCTGGCTGTAACTTAATGGTAGAGAAACTGGTGCCATCATGAAAAAGTGAAAAAAAGTAGTTGATGTAGCTGTAAATGGATCAATATTCTCATTTGAAGCCCAAATTGTAAATCTTCTCCACTTTCTGTTATAGACTTTTTTTTGTGGAAGCTTTCTGCAAGGCCAAGATTATGTCACGAACTCAGGAAGCTAGCCTGGACTTTCTTATAAATCACTAGAAGTGGAGAAACCATGCAGTTAGCATGAGAGTGTGGAGATTGGGTTGTCAGTGATCTGACGGATGGGAGAAGAGGTCCTGATCGGGATCCAGTATCCATCGGGGATACTTGAGGTGAGACCATAGGAAGGGGAACCATACCTGATGAGACCAGAAGGGGGCTATAAGGATCACTGAGGACTTCATCTTGCTGACTTTCTGTAGAAACTTCAGGATCAAGGGAAGGGGGGTAAGCATAAAGGAGACCCAGGGGCCAATCGTGGACTGCAGCATCTCTCGGAGAATCCCCTTTTGGGAGGGAATCAGAGCAAAATATTTGCTGCACTCCTTGTTTAGAGGAGAAGCAAAAAGATCACAGTAAAGTAGGCTCCAACAGCTGAAAATCTGGTTTACTACTGCTTGATTGAGGAACCACTCATGAGGGGTCAACATGGACCTGCTGAGACTGTCTGCTAGCACACTGGTTTCCCCGGGAATGTGCACTGCAGTTAGAAAGTGGCTTGAAGAGATCACCCATTTCCAAACTCTGATGACCTGTCTACATAACGGATAGGATTGGGTTCCTCCTTATTTGTTTATATACCAAACCACTGATATGTTGTCTGTATAAATTGAAACAGTCCCTAGAGGAGAAGGTCCTGAAGGCTTGCAACTTTAGAAGGACTGCTCTCATCTTTAGAACACTGACATGCATCTTTGTCTTGTGTTAGGACCATGTGCCTTGGACCATCTTTCCCTGATAATGCCCCCCCACCCCAAAAGGGAAGCATTTGTGCTCACTATGGCTATTGGAGGGGGGACAGAGAATGACCTGCCCAGTGGCAGATCACTTCATTGCATCCACCATTGGAGACAGCTTCTGCATTTTAATTAGTCTGCTAGGACAGACAGGGGCTGATAACAAATCGACCACTGAACAGCCAGACTCCACTGTAGGACTCACATAAAGTATCTTGATAAGGGTACTAGAATGGTTGCTACTGACATAGACGGAGAACTAACTGCACTGGAGGAGATGGGACACCCAATAAGTCCTGGAATTTCCATCTCAGAGAAGTTATATGATGCAGAGGCAAGGATGCTACTTGGGTTGAAGTGTTCAGTTGCATTCCTATAAATTCTAGATTCTACACAGAAGTCAGATTTGACTTTGTCAAGTTTACTGAAGTACCCAGGGAACTTGAAAAATCCGTAGCAGGTGATCCCTGGCTTGAATCAGTTGACACCTTGTTGGTGCAGTAAGGAGCTAATCATCTAAATATGGAAACACCTGGAATCACTTTAGTCTCAGGTGAGCCGTGACAACTGCCATACATTTGGTAAACATCGGGGGGCTGTGATGAGTCCAAAGGGCAGCACTCTGAATTGGCAATAACTGGCCCCTAGCTGAAAGCGTAAATGTCTTCTGCAGCATTTGTTCATTTTGATGTGATAATATGTGTCTAGGAGATCTATAGAGCACATTCAATCATCCTTGCATAGAAGTGAAAGACTGGACAGAACCATAACCATGTGGACCTTCAACGTCTTGACATATAGGTTGAGGTTGCTGAGATCCAGTATAGGTTTTAGGGCCCCTGTTTTCTTTGCAACAAAAAGAAGTGAGAATAAGTTCCGTATCCTATTTTGTTCAGTCGGGACCTCTTGGATGCCTTTTTTCTCTAGAAGTTTTGAAACTTCTCGAATGACGAACTCCCTCTGACTGTGTGGCACGTTTGGAAGAACCTCCTGGACTTGGAGGTAAGGGAGGAAAAGGGAATGTAATAACATCTGGATGTTATTTTTAGTACACAGGTGGTGTCTGTTATGTCTGTCCAGGCATCTAGATGCAGGGACAGATGTCCCCTATCTGCCTCCAGAGGCGGGCAATTGGGCAGCGTTTCAGGAAAGCTGATATGGCTTATCGGAAAAGAGTTCCCTGAAGCCCTGATACTGTGCCCCCCACCTTTGGGGTGGCGTTTGCTGTTGAAACCTTCTCCTCAGGAACTTATCAGGATGCTTAGGGATTAGCTTGACTGTGTCCAGTTCCTTCCAATCTCAGTGGGAAACTAAGTCAATGAGTTTGTCCCCTGGGGGAGTCACTCAGGATGTAGACAGGCCTGTTCCAAAAGCCTCCAGAAACACCGACTACTCAGAAGAAGGATTTTGAGAGGACCAGCCACCTTTCTGCCTCGGGAGTTCCCAGCCACCTTTCTGCCTCAGGAGTTCAAGGATTGCTCTGAAGGAGACATTGTCCAGTGGAGATTGGGGAGATCCTTCTTCATAAAAATCAGTGTCGATGGTTAAGGACTCCAAGGGGAGTCCATGTGCATCCTCTTGCACATTTTCTTCTAATGAACCTCCTCTGTGGGATGGACACAGTAAGAATTGGAAGAAGAGAGGACTCCCTGCGGGGAAGTAGTCTGGAGGCTTACCGGGGGGGGGGCTGACCAATGTCAGGATGCATGGAATCAAATCTTGGATGAGATGACGACTGGCTAGGATCCGCAGGATAAGGAGTCACATCTCTAACTCTAGAGAAAGCCCTCTCTGCTACCTGAAAGGCTGACGGGCCTACGGAAACTTCCCCCTCAGAGCCCAAGCCACTGGAGGACACAGTGTAGACCACCGCAAATCCAAAGTCTCCAGACAGAGCCAGGCCCAAGCTGTCGAAGGATGAAGCCCCTAGCGGAAGGGATGGATTCGACAATGTCAGGACCGAAACCAAACTCCCGGAGCCACCATCGATATCTCGGATCTGGGACCCACTCTCTCGGGAAAACTGGATGCTGGGATTCCTAAACTGTAGGTCGAATCGGAAGAGAAGCTTTTAGCACAGGTGTTGATGCTCTCATGGATCCAGGGTGAGACAGAGATGACAAAATCCCCATCTGTATCTCTGATTTGAGAACTTCTTATCATCCTATCTCTGATTGGGAAAAGCTTTGAGAAGACCTAGAGCATGTTGACAAATGTTGGGACTTAGCCGGTGGTGGTGTGACCCGAGAGGTCAGAGCAAGAGAAGCTGGTCTGCTTTGAATAGGGGTATGGCTCCAAGACCTCAGACCCGAAGGCTCAGGATCCAAGGGAGGCCTGATTGGGGAAGAAATACTCTAGATCAGTAAAATGTCTGCCAGATCTGAAGCTGCACTGGGATCCAAAGTGTTAGGATCCAAGGATGATCGGATCCAAGTGGCAGACTTGTCTGCTGTACTACAGTCTCTCAGATCTGAAGAGGCTCTTGGATCTAATTTAGTCTTTATCATATCCAATAAAGTTGAAGCCAACAATTTTGGTCTTTTTTCAGCCTGAGAAGATGTAGCCCCCAGAGAAACTGGGAAGAATTGCTTCTTGTGGTCTTTAGAGGTCGAAGGCTTGGAGGGGGTTTGAGCCCCAGCAAAGGCAACAGACCTCTCAAAATAAGTTTATTTCTTCTGTCTGACAGGGCACAAGGGTTGAAGGCCTCACAAATAACGCAGTCAGCGTTCAAAAGCTCTGGTCCAAGACAGTAGACTCACGTCTTGGGGGCATCAGAATATGGAATTTTGCACCCACAAGCGGTGCATCTTTTAAAACCTGTAGGCATATCTGACATTTTGAGGAAAAGAACTTCACTCTCACACAGAGAAAAAAAAGGCAGATTATCTGACACACACAACACTCTAAGGAGAGAAGACAGAAAGATTTATTTTATCTAGAAAGGTACAAATGAAGAAAAAGGAGAAAAAAAAGTGCCAGCAGCACAATACATTATAGAGGGTGAGAGTAAGGAGAAGAGAACAAGACCCTAATGTCAGCAGACTAACTAAAATGGGAAAGGAGGTAAAGGATAAACACGTGAGGAACTACTAGGTTTTTTTACAACAGTTAAGAGAAGCAAGACAGAAATACAGTAAACCAGTAACTCACGGTTAAGAAAAATCTCAAGACTAATTAATCAGGTCTGTGCTAAGTGGCAGCAAACAAGATCTGAGGAGTTACGGAAGGTATGATGAGTTACGGGAAAGGCAAACGAGATCTGAGGAGATATGGAAGGTATGATGCATTACGGGAAAGGGTGTAGCTCACGACTCTAATTCTAAAGAAAAAAAGTTGCCTAAATCTGCTGAAATATTATACGTGTCACCATTTGCTGCATTGATGTTTACCACATTTATTTGAAGATCATAAAAAAAAAGTAAAAGCTAGTAAAACCTGCTGGGCAACTATGGCTGTACCACTTTTGAAAGTGAATGTACAGAAATGTTAACAGTGAATGTATTCAAAAAAATTCCTGATATAAAGGACTGGGCAAAAAGTACATCTACTGTACTGGTATGAAAAACGATATCAGTTCTTTACTAGAATCATTTACTACAACTGTCATTCATTCAGCAGTTTACACCTAAGAGTGTGTTTTTGTAAGTGTGGGTATGTGTTTTTAAGTTATATGCCACAATAAGCATTACTATGTTTATCAGTATCCTTGGCACCCTGCAAAAGAATGGACAGGAGTGTTATGTATGGATATGAATGAATGCAAAGAGACACACCATCAAGCACCTTCCAGACCACACACTCTCACATTCTCCCCCACATCACACAACAGTTTACTGACACATGCCATTAGGTCTTAAGCTTCTGTACTGCATGGCGCACTGCTCTGCTCAGACACAGAAACACACACACAAAACGGTATTTTATACAGCTTATATCATGGACAGAAGTAGGTTAAAAAACAAAGAAGGGGATCCAATATCTGTCTGCCTGGGATGACATGATCGACAGACCATGATGCTTTGCCAGAGATGTTGAGCACCTGTTGCCCTTGGGATTTCAGATACTGGCTAAGGCGCTTGTCAGTCCTATAGTGCATTTTTTAGGCAAAGTTCAAATGTCACAATAGTAAAACACATGAAGCAAATAATCCAACAAAAAAAGTCACAGGATTGTTGGATTATTTGCAAAGTTCAAATGACAAATTCACCACTGTAACAGGTACAAGCAAGCAAAAATTTGTGGGTAATGCAACTCAATACCAGAAGTCTAAAAGTACAGTTTTGTACCTACCATAAATGTAGATGTTCGAGTGCTAATACAGCTGCAGTCATAACAGATGGGTTTTCCTGCCATCAGGTGGGTCCTCAGTCGGCCGAATTCCAAAGTCTAGATCCGGCGTTGGATGTCGTCGCCTCCTCCCTGACGTCAGTGCGACAGGGGTATAAAAGAAAGTACAGTTTTGTACCTACCATAAATGTAGATGTCCGAACTGGATAGCATCTGCAGTCATAACAAATGGGTTGTCCTGTCGTCAGGCAGCCCTTCGGTCGGCCGGATTCCAAAGTCTGGGTCCGGCTTCGGCTGATGTCGCACTTCGCCCGACGTCATCACTGCTGGTCTTCGGGTATAAAGGCATCAGCCGACACCATTTTCTTCAGTGTTTCTTGCCCCAGATGCCAGTTGCCCTCTTGGAAGGCTAAAATTTGGATAAATGCCAATGTATGCAGACAAGGTAGAAGGCATGTACAAAAAATAAGCATGTATGTACATATATACAAACAAATACACCATAAGAGACTCCCCCCCAGCTAGCTATTAAGAGTGTAAATACCCTAGGAGTACCACAGAGGGGAAGGAGGGAGGGTAATCCTGACTGCAGATGCTATCCAGTTCGGACATCTACATTTATGGTAGGTACAAAACTGTACTATGTCCTTCATGGATGCATCTGCAGTCATAACAAATGGGTAGAATACCATAGCTAAACTAGGGGTGGAGGAAGAATAAGTAAAAATTATGGTGTAGTTAGGATCCCTTGCAGTACAGCAGTGGCAAACCCTGCTCGGGATCTGGAATATAGAGGTAAATTGTAATGCTTGGCAAATGTATGCACGGAGGTCCAAGTAGCCGCCTCAATAATGTTCTTGGTTGCCACTCCTCGTAAGAATGCTGTGGTAGTGGCTGTAGCTCTTGTTGAATGAGGTGTTATGTTCTGTGGCATTGGTTTTCCATGGTAGGAGTAACAGAATCTTATGCAATTTCCTATCCATTTGGAGATTGTTTGCTTGGAAATTGCTTTTCCTTCCCTTCCTGGTGCATAGGCCACTAACAGCTGGTCAGTCTTTCTGTTTTCTTTGGTTCTGTCCAGGTAGTAGCGTAACTGTCTATGTACATCCAAAGTATGCAGTAGTCTTTCCCCCCTGTTCTGTGGGTTGGGAAAGAAAGTAGGTAGGTGGATTGCCTGGTTTAAGGACACTCTGGATACCACCTTTGGCATGAATGTAGGATTAGTTCTCATGGAGACTCTATCTTGATGGAAGATCAGGAAGGGTTGTACTGCCATTAAGGCCTGGAGTTCTGAAACCCTTCTTGCTGAAGTAATTGCCAGGAGGAAAGCAGTTTTCCATGATAGGTGTTGAAGATCTGCTGTTCCTGCTGGTTCAAATGGTGGGAGTGTCAATTTTTCTAGTACAAAATTTAAGTCCCATGCTGGCAGTGGTGGTTTCCTAGGAGGTTTTACATTCTTGATTCCTCTGAGGAATTGCCTGAGTAGAGGATGTGAGTAGACAGGCGGATCATAGCTGTATTCTGCAGAAATAGCTGATGCATGTATCTTGATGGAGGAATAGGACAGACCTGTGTGTAGAAGCTCTGCCAAGTACTCCAGGATGTTAGCAATGTCTATGTTTGACACATCTTTTCCTCTTTCAGCACTCCAAGTGGCAAACCTTTTCCATTTTCCTGCATAGTTCCTTCTTGTTGAAGGTCTGCGGGCTTCAAGTATAATGTCTTTAACCCTTTGGGATAAATCTGGGTTAGTTGCTCTTAAGTGATGTTCCAGGCAGTCAGTTGTAAGGTTTTTAGGTTTGGATGCATGATGTTGTATTTGTTTTGAGTTAACATCAAGGGCATCAGGGGTATTGGCCACATTCTCCCCTGAGACATGCTCCTGAGCAAGGGATACCAGTGTTGTATTGGCCAATTTGGAGCTATCAGAATTATCCTTGGTTGTTCCTCTTTGATTTTCAGTAGTACCTTGTGCATCAAAGGAAGAGGTGGGAAGGCATAAGCTGTCAGGCCTTTCCAACTGAAGGAAAGGGAGTCCACCTTCCATGCAAGAGGGTGGCACGTCCTTGTGCAGAATTTCCTGAGTTGGTGGTTGAGTGGGGATGCGAACAGGTCTATTTGTGGCATTCCCCATTTTCTTGTGATGGCCTTGAATATGTCCGGGTGCAGCATCCATTCGTGAGCATTCAATGTGGTTCTGCTTAACATATCTGCTAGTGTATTTTCTTTTCCTGGCACAAAGGTTGCCTGTAACTGGATGTTGTAGTTCAGTGCCATGTTCCAAAGGTCTAGAGTCATTCTGCATAGGGGGTAAGAATGAGTGCCCCCTTGCTTGTTGATATACCACATGACTGTGGTGTTGTCTTTCCTTATCAATAAATGACCTTCTTTTAGGAAAGGCTTGAATTTCTGGATTGCTAGCTGTACTGCCAGCATTTCCTTTTGGTTTATGTGCAGGTGCAGCTGGTCTGGAGTCCACAATCCTTGTATGCATTTGTCCAACATGTGTGCCCCCCAACCTAGGTCTGAGGCATCCGTTGTGATGATCTGGTTCGCTTGACCTTTGTGGAAGGGCAAGCCTAGGTTTGCCTGGCATGCTTGGGCCCACCATAGGAATTCTTGTTTCAGGCATGGGATTAGTGGTATTTCGGTTTCTAGGCTGTGACTGTGTTGAGACCATAAGTTTTTTAGGTACCACTGTAGCTTTCTCATATGCAGTCTGGCATGAGGAATCAGGATAATGCATGATGCCATGAATCCCAAGGCCTGCAGTATTTTTCTTGCTGTTAGTTTGTTCTGTTTTGTTAATGCCAAGAAGTAATGAGGAAGTTGCTCTTGTTTTTCTGCAGTCAGGAATGCCATTTGTTTTACTGTATCCAATTCTGCACCCAAGAATGTTCTTGTCTGGGATGGAATCAGCCTTGACTTTTTTAAATTGACTGTGTATCCCAGGGCTTGTAACAAGTAGATGACCCTTTGTAAATCTGTTGTCAGCTTGTCTTTGTTGTCCGCTTGTAGCAGGCAATCATCCAGGTATGGATAGATTTGGATTCCCTGTAGCCTGCAATGAGCAATTACTGATGCCAGGCATTTTCTGAATACTCTGGGCGCAGTAGATAAGCCAAAGGGCAATGCTGAGAATTGATAATGCTCTGATCCTGCAAGGAATCTGAGGTATCTTCTGCAAATTGGTCGAATGGGGACGTGCAGGTATGCCTCCTTGAGGTCTAGAGTCACCAGCCAACACTCCTTGCCCAGCATGGGAAGAAGTTGCTGTAAGGTCAGCATTTTGAATTTTGGGACGATGATGTATGTGTTTAAGACGGACAGATCGAGAATGGGTCTCCAAGTTTTTTCTTTTCTTGGGACTAGAAAGAGTCTGGAGTAAAATCCTTTGCCCTGTTGTTTTTCTGGTACTCTCTCCACAGCTCTCATGTTGGTTAGCTGAATTACCTGGTTTAGAGCTTCTGCTTTTTGAGTTGGAGGTAAATTTGGCATTCCTCTGTTTACTGGTAAGGTGTGGAAGTGGAACCTGTAGCCTTGGTCTATGGTTTTTAAAATCCACTTGTCTTTTGTGATATAGTGCCAATTTCGTGAAAATAAGGCTAGCTTTCCGCCTAAAGGTGCTGCTATTTGCTCTCTTGTAGGCGGTGTCAGAGCCAAGTCACTGTGATTGTCCTGTTGCAGTGGCAGTGGTTGTGTCAGTGCCTCTCTGGTTATTACCTTGCCACTGTCGTCCTCTGTAGGCACTGCCTCTGGATTGGTTTCTGCCTCTAGAGCATCTATACCTGCCTCTTTGGGTCTTTGAGGAGTCTGGAAAGGACCAATTTTTGGCAGGCCAGTTTCTGCTAAACCGAGGGGGCTGAACCTGTAAAAAATCCTTAACTGTTTGTACAGATTTTGCCTTCTCTTCCATTTTCTTCATTACCTGTTGAGCAGAGGTACCAAATAGATTGTCCTTATCCATAGGAGCATCTAACAACTTTGCTTTTACATGATCCGGCAGGACTTGCTCTTTCAACCATGCATGCCTTCTTATCACTGTGCCAGTCATGGCTAATCTAAATGAAGCCTCCAGTGCATCATAGCCACATTTCAAAGAATGGTTACTAACCTGCTGTATGTTATTGACCATTTCTAAGACATATTTCTTATCTAAGGATTCTTCAGAGGAAAGTTTCTTAGACAACTGATCAAGCATAAACTCTTGGTATTGAATCATGTGAAACTGACAGTTTAAAGCTCTAGCTGAGAGAGTGGCAGATGTGTAAACTTTTTTGCCCCATCTGTCTAATGACCTGGCTTCCCTTTCAGAAGGGAGAGGGTTTTTTGTAGAGGTAGAGGCTACTGCCTTAGGTCCCTGGGAAATAGTCTCAGGGTCTGCAAGTGGGGCCTTGTAAAGGTGGTGATGAGTGTTAGGTACCCTGTAAAATCTGTCTGGTTTGGCAGGGGCTGGGGGTAATGAATCAGGTGCAGTGCAAACATCATTAAATGCATCATCCACAACAGGTAAAATTGGAGGTATAGCTAAGGGCCTGTGTTGTGGCAGGTGAAGAAAGGTTCTAAGCCTTTTTCTTGAGTCGGAGAAATCCTGTCCTTGCCATTGGAATTGCTCTCTCATGGCATGCAAGGTTTCCCCAAAGGAGAATTCCTCTGGTGGAGAGACAGATGGAATGGAATCATCAACATCGGAGTCTTCATAAGTGGACAAAGGAGCCTCTGGCTGTTCTGTAGTGTCTGAGTCCTCCGAAGAATCATCAGAGCCTTCCTGCTGGAGTGGCTCTGTTCTAGGTCTCTTTTCTGGAGGCTGAGAGGCCCTGTCTGGGTGTGATTGGGATCCCCTAATTAAGGAAATCAAATCCTCTGCCAGAGTAAGCATTTGAGAGCTAGAAGGGTGTCTGTGAGAGGGGGCCTTAGCAGGAACTGTAGTAACAGTTTTTGCTGCCTTGGCCCTGGCAAAGGCCTTGATAGACATGGCTGCAGGAGGCCTAGCAGCACCACGTGCTGGGGTAGAAACATCCAAAGGGATGGTGTCAGATAACTCACTAGAATGCACAGTAGAAGGTAAAAATTCAGAGGCCAATTCAACTGTAGTAGCAGGAGCCTCGGTAGTAGTCATGGTTTCGGCTGAGGATTGACCGGTTTTCTCGGTTTCGGCCGAAACCGAGACACTCGCGGTTTGCTTATCCGTGGTTTCGGCCGAAACCGTGGACCGCGAGTGTCGGTCTTTTTCCTTGCGTTTTTTAATTATTTGGGTAGTCGGATGATCCGACGGCATAATGTACGCAAAGTCGAGCGAAAAACTGTTCAGCAAACTCCGACCGACGCCTAAGCGTTCGTCGGTTGAAGGAAGCACAGGCTGAACAGGCAGCTACGTCGTGGTCTGGGCCTAAACAAGGTAGGCAGTAAGAGTGGAAATCCTTATGAGGTATTTGTTTCCCACAAGTTAAACAATTGTTTACTTTTTCTGACATCGGCTGAGGCAAGAAAAGGTCCCCAACGGGGTACTTAGCTTTTTAGAAGTCTTCGAAGTAGTATTTGGTAGTAGGAATCTCTGGATCTGACCGACCAGCACTTGCAAACAGCTTCTGCTTCGGGCGCCACGCGGCAAGAAAGACTGGAGAAAATGGCGTCAGCTGATGCCTTTATACCCGAAGACCAGCAGTGATGACGTCGGGCGAAGTGCGACATCAGCCGAAGCCGGACCCAGACTTTGGAATCCGGCCGACCGAAGGACTGCCTGACGACAGGACAACCCATTTGTTATGACTGCAGATGCATCCATGAAGGACATCCAGCCGACGCCATTTTCTTCAGTTTTTCTTGCCCCAGATGTCAGGTGCCCCCAGAAGGAAGGCAATACATAAATTTATGTAATAATGCAATGCAATATAATCAAAAAACAGTAGTAGCAAGCAAATACACCATAAAAGAATACCCCAGTCAGGTTGTATGAGGAGGTGTTAGCCATTAAGCCTGTCCCAAGAGGGGAAGGAGGGAGGGAAACCTGGACTGCAGCTGTACTAGCACTCAAACATCTACATTTATGGTAGGTACAAAACTGTACTATGTTCATCGTGCATACAGCTGCAGTCATAACAGATGGGTAGAATCCCAAAGCTAAAAAAGGGGTGGTAGGCACTAGGTGGAACTAGGAGGAGCCAGGATGCCCTGCAAGACTGCAGTGGCAAAGCCTGCTCTAGATTTGGAGTATAATGGTAGGTGATAGTGCTTGGAGAAAGTATGTACAGAACTCCAAGTGGCTGCTTCCAAAATATCTTTGGTAGGAACCCCCTGAGGAAAGCTGCAGAGGTAGCTGTGGCCCTTGTGGAGTGAGATCTGATGCCTGCAGGTACAGTTTTACCATGAAAAGAGTAACAAAAGCGTATGCAGTGGGCTATCCATTTTGAGATTGTCTGTTTGGAAATAGGCTTCCTTTGAGCTCCTATAGCATAGGACACAAAGAGTTGCTCTGATTTTCTGAAAGGCTTTGTTCTGTCCAAATAATAACGTAACTGTCTGTGAATGTCCAAGGAATGTAGTAGTCTCTCCCCTTTGTTTTGAGGATTAGGGAAAAAAGGTAGGTAAGTGGATAGCCTGATTCAAGGCTACCCTGGATACTACCTTTGGCATAAAGGAAGGATTGGTATGTAAGGAAACTGTCCTGATGGAAAATGATGAAAGGCTGCACAGCCATGAGGGCTTGTAGTTCCGAAACCCTGCGAGCTGAGGTGATAGCCAGAAGGAAGGCTGTTTTCCAGGACAAATATTGCAGTTCTGTTGAAGCAGCTGGCTCAAAAGGAGGCAAGGTCAGTTTTTCTAGAATGAAATTGAGGTCCCAAGCAGGTACTGGTTGTTTCCTTGGGGGTTTTATATTCTTAGCCCCTCTGAGGAACTGTCTTAAGAGGGGGTGAGAGAATAAAGGAGGATCAGTGTTGTATTCTGCAGAAATGGCTGAGACATGAATTTTGATGGAGGAGAAAGAAAGTCCACTGCTTAGCATCTCAGCTAAGTACTGTAATATTTGAGGTAAATTCAGTATTCCAGGATTCTGACTCTTTTTCTGATTCCAGGCACAAAACTGTTTCCATTTTGCAGAGTAGGCTTTTCTAGTAGAAGGCCTTCTGGCCTCCAAAATGACATCCTGCACCTCCTTGGAGAGTAGGGTCTGTTGTGAATTTAAGGAATCCTCCATACGGCTAGATTGAGTGTTTTCAGCTGACTGTGAAGAGTTTTGAAGTTGTGCTGAGTCAGTAGAAGAGGCATTAGAGGCAGGATCCATGGTGGGGAATGCGTCAGGCTCCTCAGGAGTGGGTACCAGTGTTGTCTTGGCCAATCTGGAGCAATGAGAATCATCTTTGGTCTGTCTGCTCTGGTTTTTAATAGAACTTTGGGCAGCAGAGGAAGAGGTGGAAAGGCATAAACTGTCATTGTTGTCCAACTGAAAGAGAGTGTGTCCACTTTCCAGGCATATGGATGAAAGGTCCTTGAGCAGAATTTTGTCAATTGGTGATTTCTGTGGGTGGCAAAGAGATCTATGTCTGGCCTTCCCCATGCTTGAATTATCTTTGTAAAAACTTGAGGATGCAACTTCCATTCGTGTGGATCCGTCATATTTCTGCTTAGGTTGTCTGCCAGCGTGTTTTCCTTGCCTGACAGGTACTGTGCTTGAAGTTCAATTTGTAATTCCAGAGCCATGTTCCAAAGAGACATGGCTAGCCTGCATAGGGGATATGAATGGGTTCCTCCCTGTTTGTTTATGTACCACATCACTGTGGTGTTGTCTGTCCTTATCAATAGCTGGCCTGGATGCAGTAGGTCTTTGAAAACCATAATAGCATTTATTACTGCTAGCATTTCCTTTTGATTGATGTGTAGGTGCTTTTCTTTTTGGGACCATTTGCCCTGAATGCACCGATCTGTCATGTGCGCCCCCCAGGCGTAGTCCGAGGCGTCTGTTGTGATGACTTGATTTGCTTGAGGCTTGCAGAATGGGAGACCTGTGTTTCTTTGGCATGCTTGAGCCCACCACAGAAATTCCTTTTGAAGACATGGAATCAGTGGTATAATTGTTTCCAAACTGTGGCTGTGTTGAGACCATAGTATTTTTAGGTACCATTGAAGTTTCCTCATATGCAGCTTTGCACATGGGATTAGCAAGATGCAAGATGCCATGAATCCCACAGCCTGCAGGATTTTCCTTGCAGTTAGCCTGGTGACAGTTGCCAGTTTTCTGAAGTATTGAGTTAGTTGCCCTTGTTTCTCTGGCGTGAGGTAGGCCATCTGGGTACTTGTATTCAAGCTGGCACCCAGGAAATTATTATTTGAGAGGGTATTAGCCTTGATTTCTTTTTGTTGACTGTGTATCCCAGAGAATTCAACAACATTATTACAAATGCCAGCTGTTTCAGAAGTATGTGCTTGCTGTCCGCTTGGATCAGGCAGTCGTCCAAATATGGGTATATTTGTATCCCTTGAAGTCTGCAGTAGGCAATTACTGATGCCAGGCATTTCATGAACACTCTGGGCGCAGTAGATAAGCCAAAGGGCAATGCAGAGAATTGATAATGGGTTGAACCTGCAAGAAATCTGAGGTATCTTCTGCAATCTTGTCTGATTGGGACATGCAGGTATGCCTCCTTGAGGTCCAATGTTACCAGCCAAGACTCCTTGCCCAGCATGGGAAGAAGCTGCTGTAATGTGAGCATCTTGAATTTTGGCACGAGTAAAAATGTGTTTAGGATGGATAGGTCCAAAATAGGTCTCCAATCTTTGCCCTTCCTTGGTACCAGGAATAGTCTGGAATAAAAACCTTGACCCTGTTCTTGTGCAGGTACCTCTTGAATAGCTTTCATGTCCATGAGATCTGAAATTTGTTTTTGTGCCTCTGCCCTTTGATTGTGTGGCAGGTTTGGCATGCCTCTCATTTCTGGAAGGGTGTGAAAGTGGAATCTGTAGCCTCTGTCTATAATGTCCAGGATCCATTTGTCTTTTGTGACAATATGCCAATTTCTCGAAAATAATGCCAGTTTTCCTCCTAAAGGTGCTGCCATTTGAGCCTTGCTTGGCATGCAAAGGGGAAAGTCATTGGTTCTGCTTTCTGAATGGCTGTGAACTATCCTCACCACCTCTTTGTGTAGGTGCTTGCCATTGTTTGCCTCTAAATGATCCTTGAGATTGCCCTCTACCCCTAGGGCGCCTGTATCTGCCTCTTTGGGGTCTGTCCGTGGCTGGAAAGGACCAATGTTTTGAAGGCCAATTTCTACTGAAACGTGGAGGTTGTTCCTTTAGGAAATCTTTCACTGTTTGCATTGATTTTGCCTTTTCCTCCATTTTCTTTAATACCTCCTCAGCTTTAACACCAAACAATACATCTTTTTGAAGAGGTGCATCTAGTAATTTAGCTTTGACATGATCTGGTAAGGTTTGCTCTTTGAGCCAAGCATGTCTACGTATGACTGATCCTGTAACAGCAGCTCTACATGAGGCCTCTAAAGCATCAAAACCACATTGTAAGGTATGTTTACCCACTTGCTCTGCACTATGTAACAAATCCTGCAACTCCTTCAAGTCTGGTTGTTCAGGTTGTGACATTTTGCTTTTCAACTGTGATAATAGAACCTGTTGGTATTTTAACATATGGAACTGACAGTTTAATGCCCTCATAGTTAAGGTGGCCAAGGTGTATACCTTTTTCCCCCACCTTTCTAAAGCTCTGGAATCTCTCTCTGAAGGTAATGTATTTTTACCAGTGGAGGTCTTAATTCCCTTGGGACCCTGTGAAATAGTTTCTGGGTCAGCCGCATGGCTTTTGTATAGGAATTGGTGTGAATCAGGAACCCGGTAATACCTGTCAGGCTTGACTGGAGCTGGAGGTAAGGAATCTGGGTGAAGGCTGGCCTCCGAATACACATCATCTAGTATGTCTAAGACAGGAGGTATAGCCAGAGGCCTGTGCTGAGGGAGCAAGAGGAAATCCCTAAGCCTTTTCTTGGAGTCTGAGTACTCTTAGCCTTCCCAGTGGAAGTGTTCCCTCAAGGTATGTAAGGTTTCCCCAAAAGAGTAATCCTCAGGGGGGAAGACAGAGGGAATGGACTCCTCTGCATCAGAATCTTCAAAAGGGGAGTATGAATGTTCCTGGTCTTCAGAATGTTCTGAAGTAATGGAGGCCTGGTCCGAGGAAGGGTATTCTTCCGCCACTCTGGGCCTTTTGTCCGAGGGGGTTGAGAACCCCTGATAAGAGTAATCAAATCCTCAGCCATTTTGAGCATCTGCTTTTTAGGCATGGGGCCTTGAGAGGGGCCCTGTGGAGCTTGTCTTTTAGTATGCATGGCTGCTTTAGACTTAGTGAAAGCCTTGATGGAAAATAAAGAAGAAGGCCTGAAGACACCTTGAGAGGTGGCAGGCCTGTCTAAACTCTGAGTTTCCCCGCCAAGAGTGGCTTCGGTAGCTGTAGTCGGGGTGTGGGCCGAAGAGCCTACGACCTCGGGCACAGAAGACACCGCCAATGAAGTGTCATCGGTAGTCAGGGGCTGCATAGGTGCCTCGCTGAGAACCGGAGCACCTGTAGTCGGCTTTAGCGTGGTGTCGGTAGAAGTCGCGGACCTTGTATGTCGGTCCTTATCTTTGCGTCTTTTACTCAAAACTGGAGTCGGAGTATCCGATGACATAATGTAATTAAATCTTTTGCCAAAATAGTGTTGGGCGAACTCCGCCCGACGCTTAATAGTACGTCTGTTGAATGTAGCACAAAAACGACAGGCCGAGACGTCGTGGTCTGGGCCTAAGCAAGGAATGCAGAGGGAATGAAAATCCTTATGTGGTATTTGCTTCCCACATGAAATGCAATTATTAACTTTGTCTGACATCGGTCTGAGGCAAGAAAAGTTTCCCCAACGGGGTACTTAGCTTTCAAGAAGACTTCGGTTGAAAAATATTTGTAATCTCATTACAATCATTCCCTACTAAAGAATATTCTCTTGAGGTTCTCATGGTCACTATTGATATAAAAGATTTATTTTCTAGTATTCCCCATGAAATTGGGTTAGAGTGGTTTGGTGATTTTTTTAATAAAGAAACCAGCCTAGGCAATAATTTCACGAATTTGCTTATCAAATTCATGCAAACAGTGTTGGAAAACAATTTCATATTTTTCAATGGCGAAATATTTAAACAAAAGAAAGGGGTGGCCATGGGAGCCTCCTGTGCTATGTTATACGCAAATGTAGTACTTCATAGATGGGAAGACTTTTATATTTTTAAACAATTTTGGGCAAAGCATATTATTTATTATCGTAGATTTTTAGATGATATTTGTATATTATGGCAAGGCACAATGATTGAACTAGAGGTATTTTTAGAATATATTAATTCTACAACCAGTTTTCTTCATTTTACACATGTTGTAAGCAAGGAAAATTTAAATTATTTAGATGTTACTGTTTATAAAGATCGAGAAGCAGGAGAATTTCACTCAAAATTTTTTCGCAAACCAACCTTCTCGAATTCTTTATTACATTTTAACAGTCAGCACCCATTTTACCAGAAAAAAGGTATTGTAAAGGGGCAATTAATCAGGGCCTCTAGAATGTGCAGCAAAATGAAAGATTTTGAAGAAGAGGTTAATAAATTGCACAACATGTTTTTGAGGCGTGGATATCCCCATGACTTGCTTACTACATTAACACAAGAAGTCTGCAATCTAAGAGGAAGCTCTTACAAACCCCTCCTGGGTGAAGGGCATATCGAGATACCTTCTGAGCCACCAATAACAAAAAATAAACAAATGGGCTGTAGTTTTGCATACACATTTTCAAACAACAATACTGGGATAGAATATTTAATTTCGAAATACTGGCCTATCCTGAAAACTCATGATGATTTTAAGGCTATTTTAGATTGTAAACCAACATTTGTTAGAAAAAAAGGCTCCAGTCTTAAAGAAATCTTCGAGAAGAGGCCACATTCGCAAATCAATTGTAAGCAACCTCGTAAAGGAACTTATAAATGTGGAGCTTGCAAACAGTGTGCTATGATTTTACATGACTCCCATTTATATATGAAATCACGCAGATTTAATATTAAACCCCAAGGTTTTTATACATGTGCTACGAAGGGTGTGGTCTACTTAGGAGTATGTGTTACCTGCGATAGTTTTATGTAGGTAAAACAGAGAGGGAACTTAGAAAGAGGTTATACGAGCACTCTTATGAGATTGAGAGAAGGAAGGAGAATAATGCCTTCTATAAACATTCCCTCAAATGCCCCGATTATAAACTTAAATTTATAGTTCTTGAACAAGTGGTGCCGGATGTAAGAGGGGGAGACTGGGAGGCTACTTTAGAATTTAGAGAATTGATCTGGCAGCTCAGGTTAGATGCAAGTAAAGCACCTGGGTTAAATGATACTTTGAGCATAAGTTCTGTGTTAAGATTAAGGAAGGCCAGGCTTTGACTAAATATGTGTATCTATTTATTTATACATCTATTTTTCTATTTATTTACATATTTATTTTCTGATCTATATTTATGCATTTTTAGATTTTAACTAGCCCACCATCCCTTAGCCTTTTTATTGGGTTTTAAATAAACTTTTTTAATACATGAATTTTAACATATTTTTAAGACAGTTTAACAACAATATTTAATGTTTTATAAAGATAGGAAGTAATTTTTAAAGCTACACATGAAATGTTAGAACCCACCCAACATTTTTGCATAGGTTTAGATTTTAAACATATAACAATTTATGTATTCATGTACTTATTTTTTCAAAAACAACTTCAATTATGCACTGCTTTTTTAAGAAATGAGCTAATTGTATAATTAATTAATGGTTTAAGCAACGCTATTTAAGCTATCTGTTGTAATGTTTGTATTGTTCCACTTGAAAAAGCTCGGAAGAGTCCGAGTGAAAGCGCTTGTGTCAAGGTTTTGTGTTCTCGATTAAACTAAGTGTCTAAATCAGCATTTGAATTATTGCCTCTGCCTCGCCATTTGGACTTTGTTTTTTTTGGATTTGGTGCACTTCACAATTCTAATCTCAGGAGCTGGCCGACTGGCACTTGCGAACTGCTTCTGCTTCGGGCACCGCGCGGCAAGAAAGACTGAAGAAAATGGAGTCTGCTGGTTCTTTTATACCCCTGTCACACTGACGTTAGGGAGGAGGCGATGACATCCGACGCCGGACCTAGACTTTGGAATTCGGCCGACCGAGGACCCGCCTGACAGCAGGAAAACCCATCTGTTATGACTGCAGCTGTATGCACAATGAACATCCTCAAAATGCATTCACTCGAGGCACTCCTTAAAATGGAGAACACTGACATATGTGCAGTGACAGAGACCTGGTTCAAGGCTCCAGAGAGCACCCCTGCATTACCAGGCTATAATTCATACCACACCTTTCGGGCACCTAACCTGGACCGAAACACTAAAGGAGGAGGCGTGTCCATATTCATTAAGGATATCCACACCTCCAGCCTAGTTGCTCAGCATAATGCATCCGAGATTATCCAAGTGCAACTAACTCTGGGCAAGACCGCAATCCAAACTGTAACCTGCTACAGATCCCCCACCATGCTCCAGGATTCCACTCCTTATTTCTTGATACACTGGAAAATATTAGGGTACAACCCACAACCCTAATAAAGGGTGATTTCAACTACCCCACTATTAACTGGGAAAACTACTCATGTACCAACTCATTTGCTCAACATTTTCTGGAATTCATAAATTCCAATGCCTTGGATCAACTT
The DNA here is from genome assembly GCF_019279795.1 of Protopterus annectens. Taxonomy (NCBI): domain Eukaryota; kingdom Metazoa; phylum Chordata; order Ceratodontiformes; family Protopteridae; genus Protopterus; species Protopterus annectens. The sequence continues at coordinate 558,584,560 of NC_056739.1, read as the reverse complement.
ATCCACACCCCCACCAGGGGCAGTAATATCCTAGACCTGGTCATTACCAACATGAGTGACCGGTGTTCCAAACAAAGGTCAATTCCTCATTGGTCAGATCCAACCACAAACTAATCACCCTAGACATCTACATCCCACCCCCACCCCACCCCCATTTATCGAAACCACCGTAAAAAATTTCTCCAAAGCCAACTTCACACTTCTCAAGACAGAAGTGGCAAACTTCATGACACCCATGCAGATGGACAATAGAGGTACGACTGCTGAATCCTACACAAATGCACTTTATAAGCACTTACACAGGTGCATGGATCATGCTATCCCTAACAGAACCATCCTCCAAAAAAGGAAGCCAATATGGTGGCCCCCTGCCACAAACAAGCTCTACAACAGAAGAAAGAAACTGTTGCAAAAAAGAGTAAAATCCCATGATTGGAGGAACTCCCTAGTCAGCCTTATTAAGAAGCTGAGATCCCTCATAAAATCCTCCAAAGCTAGTTACGAAAACAAAATTGCCACGGATTCTAAAGACAACCACAAAGCATTCTATAGCTATGTCAAGAATCTCAATGGCAACACTCAGATCTGCTCTGAGTTACAGCACAATGGCACTAAATATACAGAACCAACTGATATTGCCAACATCCTGGCAGATAGGTTCAGTGCTAACTTTACCCCTCCCACCCCCTAAAGGGCTCATCTCTACACCAGAAGAATGCAAAGTTCTTGTAATCACGAATGCACAGGTAAAAAACAAACTCTCCAAAGCCAAAAACACAGCATCCATGGGACCTGACAACATCCCAGGCTGCGTTCTACACAAACTACAGAATGAATTGGCACCCCACCTAAGCACCATGTTTAATTATAGCCTCACCTCAGGCTTTGTGCCCACTGAATGGCACACAGCGATGGTTATCCCACTCCACAAAGGGGAGCCACCATGGACCCTGGGAATGTACAGTTATGTACACTTACCATAAATTTAGATGTTGGAGTGTATTCACTGTTGCAGTCATCACATTTGGGTTATCTGCTTGCAGGTAGCCCTCAGCTGGCCTGATTATCAAAGTCTTGGGTCCTGCGTCGGTTGCTGTCTCATCTTCCATGACGTCAGGTAGTCAGGGGTATAAAGCATGCAGTTGACGCCATTACATCAGTTTTTCTTGCCCCATATGTCAGGTGCCCCCATAATGGGAAGCAATTATATACAAGGTTACACCACCAACAAAAAAGCAAATACACCAAAAAGCTTAAAGAATAGAAAACAAGAATAGGTAATGTCAATAGAAGTCAGGAGGCTGGAGGGCGGGTAACCAGGACTGCAACAGTGAATACACTTGAACATCTAAATTTATGGAAAGTGTACACAACTGTACTATGTTCTTCATGTTTTACTGTTGCAGTCATCACATTTAGGTAGATTCCCAAAGCTAAGGATGGGAGGAGGTAATTAGATAGCATTAGGACTAGCTATAAGGCCCTGCAAGACTGCAGTGGCAAAGCCATCTCTGGATTTAGAAAAAATTGGCAAGAGGTAATGCTTGGTGAAGGTATGTACAGAACTCCAGGTAGCAACTTCTAGGATGTCCCTGGTAGGGACACCTCTGAGAAAGGCTGTAGAGGTAGATGCAGCCCTGGTTGAATGTGGCCTTATCCCCTGTGTGGTAGGTTTTCCGTGGTACTTATAACAGAAATTAATGCAATGGCCTATCCACTTAGAAATGGTTTGCTTTGAAATGACCTTCCCCTCTACCCCTGCAGCAAATACAACCAGCAGCTGTTCGGATTTCCTGAGAGGCTTAGTAATGTCCAAGTGAAATCTAAGTTGTCTGCAAATCCAAGGAGTGCAGTATTCGAATGCTCCCCTTTGTTCTGTGGATTAGAAAAGAAGGTTGGCAAATGAATGGACTAATTAAGGGCCACATGGGATACCAACTTGGGCATAAAGGAGGGATTGGTCCCGAGGGACACCCTGTCCACATGAAAGATGACGAAAGGCTCCACTGCCATGAAGGCCTGTAATTCAGACACCCTTCTTGCTGAAGTAATGGCTAGAAGGAAGGCTATTTTCCAAGAAAAATATTTCAACTCTGCATTTGCAGCTGGCTCAAAGGGGGGGGGGTAAAGTGAGCTTTTCCAATACAGAGTTAAGGTCCCAGGCTGGTGTGGGGGCTCTCCTGGGTGGTCTTAAGTTTTTGGCCCCTCTGAGGAATTGCTTCAGCAATGGGTGAGAGAAGAGGGGTGGTTCTGTATTGTAATGTGCTGAAATGGCTGAGGCATGAATTTTGATGGAAGAAAAGGAAAAGCCCTTGTTAAGCATCTCAGTTAAGTATTAAAGAATATGAGGTAAATTGAGCACTGCTTTGCCCATCCCCTGAGTTTAGCTCCAGGAACAGAATATTTTCCATTTTTCAGCATAGGATTTTCTGGTACTAGGCCTCCTTGCCTCCAGAATGACATCCATCACTTGCTTACTGAGGGATGGTAACGGAGAGATCAGGTAATAAGCCAGGCTACAAGGTTCAGGGTTTGAAGCTGTGGGTGCAGAATCTAGCCCTCCTGCTGGTACAGCAGGGCAGGAGTCTGAGGCAGGTACCATGGTGCCAGCAGTGACACACTGCACAAGAGGGGGTACCAGTGTTGGCGTGGCCAGTCTGGTGCAATCAGTATTGTCCTTGGTTTGTCCTGTTTGATCTTTAGTAGCACTTTGGAGAGGAGAGGCAGAGAGGGAAAGGCATAAACTGATAGGTTTTTTCAGGTGAAGGACAGGGCATCTACTTTCCAAGCTTGTTTGTGGGGAGTCCTTGTGCAGAATTTGTCCAATTGGTAGTTCTGAGGGGAGGCAAACAGGACTATCTCTGGGCTCCCCCATTTGTTTCTCAACATGTTGAATATCTTTGGTTCCAGTTTCCACTCGTGTGGGTCCATGAGATTTCGGCTTAGGACATCTGCCACTGTATTTAGCTTTCCTGGCAGGAATTGAGCCTGTAGGTGCACTTGGTAGCTCAAGGCTGTGTTCCACAGAGCCATGGCTATTTTGCAGAGAGGGTATGAGTGGGTTCACCCCTGCTTGTTTATGTACCACATAACAGTGGTGGTGTCCATCTTTACCAATAATTGTCCAGGAAGAATGTGGTCCTTGAAGGCTGTCAGAGCATTCTGTACAGCTAACACTTCTTTTTGATTGATATGCAGGTGCATTTGACTTGGGTACCATTTGCCCTGAATGCACTGCCCTGCCAAGTAAGCCCCCCCCCCATGCATAGTCTGATGCGTCTGTTGTTAGGGTTTGGGCGGCAGGGGGTAGAGTGAATGGCAGTCCCTTATTTTGATGGTAGGCCTCTGCCCACCAAAGGAACTCTATCTTTAGACAAGGTATGATGGGAATCATTGATTCTAGATCCTGAGAATGTTGACACCATAGGCTTTTTAGATACCATTGTAGTTTCCTCATATGCAGTCTTGCATATGGAATTAGTAGAATGCAAGAGGCCATGAACCCCAGGGCTTGCAGTATTTTCCTTGCAGATAGCTGGATCTTTGTGGCCAGTAGTTTGAAGTAGGCTGTCAAATGAACTTGTTTCTCTGGTGTGAGGTAGGCCATCTGGGAAGTTGTATTCAAGCTTGCTCCCAGGAATACAATTTGTTGGCAGGGTACAAGATATGATTTCTTTTCGTTTATGGTGTACCCCAGAGAAGTTAGTAATTTATTTACAAATGCCAGATGATTGAATAGTATGTCCTGGCTTTCTGCCTGAATTAGACAATCGTCCAGGTATGGGTATATTTTAATATTTCTTTGCCTGCAAAATGCAATGACTGGAGCTGGGCACTTTGTGAATACCCTGAGTGCAGTAGATAAGCCAAAGGACAAGGAAGAGAACTGATAGTGCATGTAACCTGCTCTGAAGCATAGGTATCTTCTGCAAGATTCCCTTATTGGGATGTGTAGGTAGGCTTCTTTTAAATCCAGTGTTGCCAACCAGGCATTGTTGCCTAGCATGGGAAGCAGCTGATGAAGAGTTAGCATCTTGAATTTTGGGATTACCAAAAATGTGTTTAGGATAGACAGGTCCAGGACAGGACGCCAGTAATCGTCTTTTCTGGGTACCAGGAAAAACCTTGAGAAAAACCTTGTCTCCATTCTTCTTCTTCTGGGACAGGTTGAATAGCCCTGATGCTGAAAAGAGAGAGAACTTGCTTTTGAGCCTCTGGCCACTGATTTGGGGGTAGGTCTGGCCAACCGTTTGGGGTTGGTAAGGAGTGGAACTGGAATCTGTATCCTTGGGAAGCTATATTTAAAACCCATTTGTCTTGGGTAATGAGTTCCCAATTTTTTGCATGTAAGGCAATCTTTCCCCTCTAAAGGAACAGTCAGTTGAGCAGGGCTTGGAAGATTTAAAGTTAAGTCACTGAGACAGTTTACCATAGGGGGGAGTCTTACTACTCCCTGCTTTGGAAGTGGGAGCCCCACACTGCCTAGGCCTTTGACTACCTTGGGAATGAAGCCTGGGTGTTCTGCTGGTTCTGGGTTTGGACTGAGAATGCCTGGAAGAGGCAGGAAAGGACCAATTCTTAGAGGGCCAATGCCTACTAAATCTGGGAGGCTGTATTTGCAGGAAATATTTAACAGTTTGCATAGATTTAGCTATTTCCTCCATCTTTTTAAGTACTTCTTCTGCTTTATTGCCAAACAAATGGTCTTGGTTTAACAGAGCATCCAGTAATTTAGCTTTAACATGATGTGGCAAAGATTGCTCCTTAAGCCAAGCATGCCTTCTCAGTACAGACCCAGTGACAGCAGCCCTGCAAGATGCCTCTAATGAATCAAAACACATTGCAAAGTATGTTTTCCAACTTGTTCAGCAGAATGCATTAAATCCTGTAATTCTTTATTTTCAGCACAGTCAGGAATCAACATCATTTTCTGTTTAAGCAATCCAATAATATGCTGCTGATACTTTAACATATGAAACTGGCAGTTTAAGGCCCTAATGGCCAAAGTTGCAGAAGTGTATACCTTCTTACCCCATCTATCCAGCGCCCTGGAATCTCTATCAGAGGGGGCAGGGTTTTTGGCAGTAGTAGCCTTAATGCCCTTGGGTCCCTGTGAAATGGTCTCAGGATCCGCAGAGAATTTTTAAAGAGCAACTTGTGAGAGTCAGGTAACCTATAATACCTATCAGGTTTTCTGGGAGCAGGAGGTAAAGTGTCAGGGGCCAGGCTAGTTTTCGAGAAGGCATCATCTACAATGTCCAGTACAGGAGGGATAGCTAAAGGCCTGTGTTGAGGCAGGAGTAAGAATTCTCTAAGCCTCTTTTTAGAGTCAGAGTAATCCAGGCTTTCCCAGCGGAAATGCTCCCTAAGAGTATCCAGCGTTTCACCAAAAGAGAAATCCTCTGGAGGGGAAGCAGAGGGAATGGAGTCCTCTGCATCAGAATCCTCATAGGTAGATAAGGGCAAATCCTGGTCATCAGAGAAAACAGAAATTTCAGAATCCTGATCAGAAGAATCAGAAGGAAAAACAGTCCTAGGTCTCTTAGAGGGAGAAGGGTGGCTTCCCCTGATCAGAGTAATAAGGTCTTCAGCCATTCTTATCATATGTTTTTTAGGCACAGGGGCCTGACCATGCAGTCTGGGCATTTTAGGCTTTGAAGAAGAAGAATATGACGTTGGTTTAATATGCAAGTCAGCAGGCCTGAATACACCCTCAGAAGCCGGTGCCTGCACAGCGGCTCCGGACCCATCCAAGGTAGAGACATCCGCAGGTTCCACAGGTGGAGAAGCGTTTTACGGCATACCAGACTCTAAATGGTTATTAGTAGAGGCCTGCAAATCTGAAGTAGCGGGTATCAGGGGCTGCGAAAGCACCTCACTGAGTACCGGCGAACTGGTGACTAGCTTAGGAGAAGCATCGTCGGCAGCTTTGGACCTATGCGGTCTGTCTCTGTCTTTATCTTTGTGTTTTTTCAGAATGTCGGTATTCAGGTGGCTAACTGAAGCCATTTCTGGATAATTGAACTGAGTACTAAAGTATTTAGATGCAAAAATGAACTGACGATGAATAATACGAGGTTTAAATAAGGCACAAAAAAAAAAAAAACTGACAGCGAGGTACGTCGTGGTCTGGGCCTAGGCAAGGAATGCAGTACAAATTAAAATCTTTATGAGGTATTTGATTTCCACAAAAAATACAATTGTTAACTTTTACTGACATCGGTTTAGAGCAAGAAGAAGGATACCCAATGGGGTACTTAGCTTAGTTGAAGACTTCAGATCTGAAACTCAAAAACAAAAATTTCAGTAGTTGGTCGACCGGTACTTGCGAACTGCTTCTGCTTCGGGCATCACATGGCAAGAAAGACTGATGTAATGGCATCGGCTGCATGATTTATACCCCTGACTACCTGACATCATGGAAGATGAGACAGCAACTGACGCAGGACCCAAGACTTTGATAATCAGGCCAACTGAGGGCTACCTGCAAGCAGATAACCTAAATGTGATGACTGCAACAGTGAAACATGAAGAACATCTACTGCCCCATAAGCCTAATTTGCCTGGTCTGCAAGGCCATGGAACGTATCATCATGGAACTTATAAACAAAGACACTGGTAATCTCCAAACCCTGGACCCCACCCAGTTCGGGTTTGTAAAAGGAAGATCATGTCTCTTAAACTTGATAGACTTCTTTGAAGCAGTCACCAAAGCTGTAGACAAGGGTAAGGTGGTTCACACAGCCTATCTAGATCTCACCAAGGCTTTTAATACCATCTCCCACTCTGGAATTATAGATAAACTCAATAAACTAGGTATAAATCCCTATGTCACAAGATGGGTTGCCAAATGGCTCACTGACAGAACCCACACTGTGAAAGTAGCAGACTCCAAATCCAACTTCAGACCAGTGATAAGTGGAGTACCACAGGGTTCAGTCCTGGGTCCTCTCCTGTTTGGTATCTACTTTTCTGAAGTACAGGCTAACACAGAAGGTCTTTGGGTAACAAAGTTTGCAGATAACTGCAAACTAGGACCCATAATTGTAACTCCTAACAATGTGGACATCCTACAAAAGGGCCTCACTGAGACAACTGCCTGGTGGTGTCAAAGCCATGGCCTCAAGGTCAATGCCAAAAAGTGCATCATCATCCCCTTTGGTAAAAACTCTGTACCCATGAGCTACCACATAGGTTGTAGTCTACTTAACACCAAAAGTGTGATAAGAGACCTTGGGACACAGGTGGACAGTAGTCTCTCCTTTGATAATCACATCGCCACAGTAATCGGGAAATCCTTCTACATGCCACACCTCATCACAAAAGGTTTCTCATCTAGGAAAAAAGAGGTCATTGTTCCCCTCTACTCATCACTCATTAGACTCATTATAGAGTACAATGCCCCTTTTGGTATGTACCTCACAAGACATCTACAACAACTGGAAAGGCTGCAGATATACCTCACAAACTGGATTGCCGGCCTCAAACAGATGCCCTATGCAGACTGTCGCAAAAAGACCTCCAGCTTTACTCTGTTGCATATCGCCTACTCAGAGGCGATCTCTGCCTAACATACAAAGCTATGTCAAATCCAGAACTGTTGTACATGCTCCACTTAAAGAAATCCAAATCCCTCTGAGCTACACGCTCTAGGGACCTAAACCTTGTCACCACTATAAACAGAACATGCTGGAGAGATAGATTCCTGTCCCAGAGACTTCCCATACTCTGGAACAAACTACCTATCTATATGAAACAAAGCTCCTCATTAGCACTCCTCAAGAAAAATCTTGATGATTAGATGAGAAATACGAAATTCACCCCGGGGATCACCTCTGTGACTCTGCTCGACAGGGACACAGGAAAATAACTTTCTTGTGTGGCGAAATCCAGGGTACCTTTTTGGCTAGGCTTATATAGGCCCTACAGCCAATAGCCTAGAACCTACCTATGAACCTATAAGATAGCTGGGTGCACAAGTCCCAGGATAAAACAGTGGCTAATCCTGGTAGGCCCACTGGTACCAAGACTGGAAAAAATGACAGTTTAGAATCTTCAAGACACAGAAATATTCCTACAATGGGGCTAAGCCAGGCCCAGGAGGAGGATGGTCCCCTTATTGTAGAAGGAAGTAGCAGTCCACAAATATCACAAAAACTGATAGGCCAAAAAAGAGCCATGCAGATGACAGATTGGACTATTGAGGACAAGAAAGAAATTTTACTATTATGCAAGAAGCCCATAATTTCCAGACAACAAATATATGAAAAGATTAAGAGAGAAATTAGAGGAAAGAAAAATTCTTCCACAAGAAAAACTGTCAGAAGCTTCAAATAAAAATTTGTGTTCATTAATACAACAGATCCAAGAAAAACACTGCATAGACCAAGAAATCTTGTGCTGTTTGCAAAAAGATGGGACCGAGGAAGTGCAAAAATTCAAAGAACAAAATTGAGACATTTGAAGGGTATAAAAGAGAAATATGGACATGGGAAAGAAAGAAAGAGAGATCTGATACGGTGCAATATTTATGCAGAGGAGAAAGCCAAATTAATCAACACAAAAAAGTTAGCCCCAAAGATACTGGAAGAGAAATATAGGCAATGGCATCCAGATATGGAAAATTTCACAATAAAAAAAGAAACAAGATCACAAAGAGGGAATGTAGAACAGAAAATTAGCCAAGTAGATGTTAAAAAAATAGAAGCTGAAGTTATGGAATATTTGCCAAGTTTCAGTGTAGAAATTCTAACACAGGTGATATCACAACATGATGGAATAACTTGCCCCCAAAGTAAGGAGAAACAAAAGAAGCAAGAGAGATCTGAAGAAGAGATATGGGCATGGGAAAGAAAAAGAGATTTAATATGGTGCAATATTTATGCAAAGAAGAAAGCAAAACTAATCAATACAAAAAGAGCAGCACCAAAGATATTTGAAGAGAAATACAAAGACTTCCGGATATGGAAAATTTCACAATACAAAAAATATGAAAAAGAGGAAAAGTAGAAAAGAGGATTAGTAATGAGAAGTTAAAGAAACAGAAACTGAGGTTATGGATTACCTGCAAAGTGAAGGATTTAGTGTAGAACATTTAACTCAGATAACAACAGGATAGAACAACGGACACCTAAATTAAGGAGAAACCAGTGGAGCAGGAAGCATCTAATCAGTTGACATATGAAAACAATTTGAAGCCTCCCACAGGAAACCAGTACAAAGGTTCAGTTGGAGCTATACAGCAAGTCAAAGAACAGGAAACTGTGGTAACTCTGACACAGTCAATGTCAAGGAGTGATAGGCCAGTGATTTCCAATATGAAAGAGCAACGGATGACACAGAGTGAAACTGAAGACAACGTGGCACAGGAAAAAGCTCTGGAACTTCCTGTAGAATGCCTGCAGGAAATGGTGAACAAAGAATGTGCCCTCAGATTAGAACAAATGATCTATGAGAAGAGTTGCTTGATTTAATAGAGATGGATAGACATATTAAGATCAATGAAAGAAATAGACTGATAGACTGCAGAAGGTCAATGTTGTTCTTCTTTTAGCTTTTCCCGGTTAGGGGTCGCCACAACGGAACTCCAGTCCACTAATTATTGGCAGTAGATTTTTTTATGGGTGCCGAGGTGCCAGCTCGATGCCCAACCTTCAACGAAGGCACGCTCATTCCCAAAAATTGGAAGTTTGATAAAACAAATGAACACAGTAATTAGGACTGTCCATAAAGATTCATGTGACATAGCAGAAATAAATAGGATATATTACTGTGCAGCCAAATTAATAACAGATAAAGTCCTATCACAAAAACAAAACGTAGTAAGGGAAAGGATGGGTAGAAATCAAATGCCATCATGGAAGTATTGAATACAGAAAATATAAAGAAATTAAGACAAGAAGTGTCACTGTTAAAAGAGAAGGAACAGATCAACAAAAATACTGAGAAAGATAGATGTGATAAAAAGCAATGTGCAGTATTTTAACGGATCAGGACTTATCATGCACTTTCGCAAATAATAAATAAAAATATCAGCAGAGGCAGAAAAACTTGGAAGATACATAGATAAATATAAAGGAAAAGTACAAAATAAGCAATTTATTGATGATCTGAAAGTGTTTTATAGAGAACTGGGAAACAAGGTAAAAGGGATTGAAAGATTAACAAAAAAGAAGCAATGGATATATTTTGGAGAAACATTTATGAAACTCCTGTGGAACATAACAAATATGCTAAATGGATAGAAAAAGTAAAAGAAAGAATAAGACATTCAAATGTACAGGATATGAAATGGGGTGAAGTAACAGCCAAAGATATTGAAAAAAAGTTAAGAAAAGCCCCTAATTGGAAAATCCCAGGCCCAGATGGAGTACCTAACTTCTGGTTAAAATTATTTAACATCTTTGCATGAAGAATTAGTCATGATTAAAAACTATTTTGGCTAATAATAGGCAAAACAATGCTTCTACTTAACAGTGAACCTGCAAGCTACCCTAAAAACTACAGATCAATAACTTGCCTTCTGACTATGTATAAATTATACACTGAAATTGATGCCGACAGAGTTTACAGTCTTTTAGAAAAAAACTCACTTATGGCAATAGAACAAAAGGGTAATAAAAGAAAGTAATATGGAACAAAGGATCATTTGTTGTTAAAGTCATAGTGGAGAACTGTAAAAAGGGGAACAATCTTAGTATGGCATGGATAGACTACAAAAAAGCATTTGACACTATCCCACATTCATGGATAAAAGTGTGCTTACAAATGTATAACATATATACCCTCTACACTGATACACTACATCACAGTGATCATGAAACAGTGGCAAACCACTTTGCAGTTACGCCATGATAAAGGACAAATTATTATTCCAGGGATAAAAATCCAAAGAGGGATATTCCAGGGTGACTCTCTGTCTTTGCTGCTCTTTTGCCTTGCTCTTAATCCATTATGCTGTCTGCTTAACAGATTAGGTCATGGCTATAATTTGGCTCCCAGAAAACAACAGAGATTTCTCACCTTCTCTTTGCCGAGGATTTAAAACTGCATAGCTCATCAGATGAGGAACTGAAAGCACAATTGCAAGTAGTCAAAACTTTTTCGGATGATATAAGAATGCCTTTTGATCTTGATAAATGTGCAAAAGCAGCCTTTGAAACTGAAGGCTGCAGCACCAAGAAAACATGTGACATAAAAGAACTAGAGCAGGAAGGAGTGTGTAAATATTTAGGAACTGATGAAAGTTTAACATAAAACATGAACAAATGCAAATAAAACTCAGTAAGAAATATAAGTCTCAAAATTAATCCTAAAAAAAGTGTTGACATCTTGGAGCAAAGTTCAAGCTACAAACCAATTTGATCTTCCTGTCTGTCCTATGTTACGAAAGGAGATACTGTCACCCCAGCTATATGGAATGTTGTAAATAATTATAAGTCATTTGTGAATATCAGCATGATGTATACAAGATGCCTATGTTACAAATGTATTAGATCTGTATGTCATGTGTATATCAAACTGCTTGAAGGTATTTGCAAAGTGCTTGAAATGTAACCACAAGCGTGCCCTACTGGAATAGAACAGAAATGTACATGCACTACTGTAACTGTTTAGATGTATATATTTAAACAGTGGAAACTGGAATACAGAAGATTAACTTCAGAAAAATAGCTGAAATTAATTACTTTATCCACAAGCCATAAAAAGATGTTATCTTTCAGTTTCAGTGCAGCAAGAGAGACAATGTCTAAAACTAGGGAGCTTTCTTTATTGTCTTGGAAGTGTTTTATTGTTTTATGACTTCCACCATTTGGCCAAAGATCTGAGGTCTATGTATTTTCACAGGTGGATGCTAAACACTGCTAGCTTTCACCAGTAGGGCTTTCACCTGGGATAGAGTCAGATGACAAGAAATTATGTCATTCTGCAAGCTATCTCAGCAGTAATATTTCAGATATTAATTTGAGAAATATCTTAGTGAGAGACAGCATTCTGCATTCGGTCTTGGACCTGACAAGATCCATTCATCACACACCTCCCTTGCTCTGTAAGTAAGTAAACTAGGGTATAGTAATTCTCTTAGATATAGTCAGGAATATAACAAAGCTTAATTTAGATGTTTTTCTTTATTTTTTGAGACTGTCCTGCAATGTTGTTTTAAAACTTTCCTGTGATTTTGAACTCTGATGTTATTGTGATTATATACTGATTATTTTCTTGTTATTTTATTTATTATTAAATATATTTAAACCTTTCATTCTGGCTGATTTGTCTAGAGATATTTAAGTTCTAAGATTACTTGCATATTTATTTGGTGACAATGTGGGCCACTCCCAATAGCCTTGCTCTTGGTTAAACTACTATTTGTATTAATAGTAACATTACACAGTAAGATTGGACACCCTTTGTTAAGGGCCTTAAAGTAGCTGATAAGTGGTTGGTGGAAGTGAACACTACCTTATAGTCTGGGCAGAAGGGGGCACAGCTAGTAAACCTGTAGCAGCTTTTCCCAGGTGTGTGTGTGTGTGTGTGTGTGTGTGTGTGTGTGTGTGTGTGTGTGTGTGTGTGTGTGTGTGTGTGTGTGTGTGTGTATAAATCAAACCTCAAAGAGTGTGTGTGTGTCGGCTTCTTGGGCAAAGACACGAAGCACTGATTGGACAGAGAAGGTGCTGGAGATCTTGGCTTGGCCACTCAGCTGAGATCTCAACACTATAGCTGTGCCAGTGGGGAGTCTTACTGGGGATTTGGAGAAAGAGGAAGAAACCAGCCTTGGACTGACTGTGCTCTCTGTGTGCTTTTAAGGGAAATTGCACTTGATGCAGAGAGCTGCATCTGGAAATACTGTATGTTTACCTGTCATGCTCCCAATGTACACCCCCCCACTGTTGCCAGTGGTGAGGATCGAGGCTCCTTGATTGCTGGTCCAGTGGGTGGGGTGTCACATTTATTGGTTGGCAGTGGTGGGATATCCACATATTAGGATTCAGTGGTGTGGATATTGAATTCCTGTAGCCTGTAAACAGTGGTCACTAAAGAAGGTGTTTGTACTCTCAATCAACCACACAGTAAACATTCAGAGATTCATATCACAATAGTTTTATTTTTTTTTGTTAGCTAAGTTAGTCAGGGAGAGCAGGCAAGGATGTCATCAGAGGAGTATGGCAAGTTGACAAGGAGCCAGTTGGCTGAGATGTGCCAAGCCACAGGACTGGTGCATACCAACCTGACTAAAGCAGAAACGATTGCAGCCTTAGCCACAGCCGCATCACAGACCAGCAACCAGGAAGACAACAAGACTGGCCTTGGGGATTTGCAATTCTCAGAAAATTGACAGCTCAACCGTTCCACAGAGGACTTACAAAATCAGTCTGGAGTTAAAGAGACTTGAACTGGAGGCCAAATGTTTGGAAAATAGAATCAGCAGAGAGAATGCGGCATTTGGCGGCTGAAGAAAAGGAGAAACTGCAGCATGATGGAATTAGAAGCAGCAGGGAAATGAGAGGCAGAGGCAACATGAAAAGGAAATGCTGACTCTTCAGCAGGGCCATAGAGGTAATGGGGACGGGATTAACTGAACCCCAGAAGCAACAAAGGTCAGTAAATTTCTTCCACAATTTACAGAGGGGGATCATTTTGATAGTTTTATTCATATGTTTGAAAGGGTATGTAAACAGTATAAAGTTGACCAAGGGTTGTGGGTACAATTCCTCACCCCCTTACTCGATGGTAAAGTTGTAACTACTAATTCTAAATTGTCTGATACCGAATGCTTAAATTATAATACTGTTAAAATTGTTTATTAGAGTGTTTTAAGTTAATACCTGAAACTTATAGAAAAAGGTTTTGTGAGCATAGACACACGTTAGATGAAAGTGTGTGTGAATATATTCCTGACTTATTTTCATAGATGGGTGAGTAGGTGTCAGGTCACCACTTTTGAAGGGCTGGCAGACCTTTTGGTGAGGGAACAAGCCCTTACCTTCTTACATGAAGACATGAGAATCTGGTTAGCAGCTAGAGAATGCAGCACAGCAAATGAGTTGGGGAAAAGGGGAGACCTATACCTAGCAAGCAGAGCATCACTGCACAGGAAGGGGATACCCAGTGCTGCTCCATGGGTCTAAGGGAACCCATGATGGGCAGCCTAAACTGCCCCAACAGAGTCTGTCAAGTAGCAGCGGAAGCCACTAGTTCAGGTACATGGGCAGGTCCAAGGGTTAAATGTTTTAAATGCAACCAGTGGAGCTATGTAGCACACATATGTCCATGGAGGCATGGTTGGGAACAAAAGGTGGGAGAGCCAGTAAGTGGGAATGACAGAATGCCATCAGTAAGTTATCTGAAGACAACAAGGGTACCAAACTACCACAAGAGGTTATATCCTATCTTAGTAGATGGGAAACAAGCCACTGCTAACAGAGACACAGCCTCTGAACTAACCATTGTGAAGTCAGCAGTGGTTAAAGACGAGTACTACTTGCTTGGGCAGTCTACTCCAGTCAGAGCTTTAGGAAGGACCCCGTTACAAATACCTTTGGCTAGGGTTCACCTTGACTGGGGGGAGGTGGACAGGGAAGCAAGCAAGTAAGTGTGTTTGAGAATATCCCTGCAGATGTCTTAACAGGGAATGATTTTGATAATGCAGTACTTTGTGTGCATGCAGTTACACACAGTCAGGCTTGGAGACAAGCATGTGGGTCTGGTAGCCTGGGGGGGGGGACCCAGACAGACCACACACATGCAGCCAGGCCTGGTGAGGTGGTCACTTTAGGGAGGGACCTACCCTGTAGTAGTGAAACTGAAGGTGAGCCACAACTGCAGGTGGGTACTGATATTCCCTTGGACAGAGTGACTGCAAGGGCAGAGGTGAGTAGTAGTACCCAGGCTGACAGTGCAGCACCGCTGTCAGAGAATACCAGACTTCCTGTGGAAGCGGAGTTGGGAAGGGTTACAGAGAGAGAGAGTTGAGACAGGCTCAGTTCTCAGACCCTCCATTACAAGGCATGAGGGAGGTAGCTAGGGAGGCACCTGATTCTCAAGGAAAGGAGAAATCTGAATACTGGGATAAAGGGTTACTGTATAAAGAGTGGACCCCTGAGGGAGGGTTAGAGGGTGAGAGAATACAGCAGTTGGTAGTGCCCAGAGCCTAACATCTGGCACTTCTAGCCATAGCCATAATATTCCCTTTGCAGGTAATATAGATATAAAGCGTACAAAGAAGCATGTTACACAGAACTTTTATTGGCCTGGGATTTTCAGGGATGTAACAGGCTACTGTAGGACCTGTGAGCAGTGCAAAAAGGTAGGCAAGGCAAGACACAAGGTCAAAGCTCCTTTGATGCCTTTGCCTGTAATTGGGGAGCCATTTCAGAGGGTAGCTATGGATGCTGTGGGGCCTCCGAGTACCCCAAGTTCCACACGGAAGAGGTATATCCTATCAGTAGTAGATTATGCTACCAAATACCCTGAGGCAGTGGCTCTGTCCTCCACTGAGACAGAAAAGGTGGCAAATGCTTTGAGGTGCCAATTTCATGTCAGACCTGCTGGCTTGTCTGTGGGAGCGCTGTGGGATGAAGCACCTAAAGACCACCCCCAGATTTTATTTATTTATTTACATTTGTTTACCGGGAAGTTCTGACTGGACACAGGTACTTTTTCAGCAGAGGCCGGGGCGAAAAGCTCCACAGAACAATACACGAGCAGCAGAGTACATGAAGAAGTGAATATATATACAACTGCAAAATAATACATACAGTACACAAACATTAGATATACATACAACATGAAACATAGTAATGCACATATATAGCAATATCTAGATTGAGGCTAGTAATCAAGGCAAGCTGTATATACAGATAGTACTAAACACAAACAGATACTGTTCTAAACTAATAAACCTCAATCTTATCTACATATACTGCAATAAACTCAAACAGATAATGTTTAGATGGTGTGAGCCAGGGGGGCTGGGGGAGGGGAGGGGAAGAGGAGGAAAGTAGGAGGGTTGCTAGTCGGGATTGGTGCATAGACATAACCGGAGCATTTTTTTAAGTAAGTTTTTAGTGCAGTCTTGAAGTGAATACTAGAAGGTAGTGTGGTTATAGAGGGGGGGATTGTTCCATAATCGGGATATGATGCAGGAGAACAGTGCTTCTCTTGCTGAGTTTTTGGCTTTGGTCACTATAAGTAGATTTTTGCTGCTGGAGAGTAGTGATCTAGTGGAGCATTAGGGCTGGAGAAGGTTTTGAAGGGATGGGACTTTAAGAGGATAGTTTACTAGCTTGTGGGTGAGAGAGCGTTGATTCAGGTGAAGAAGTTGAGAGAGTTCAAGCCAGTCAAGTTCTCTAAGTGAGATACAGTGGTGAATGCAATAGGATGCACCAGTGGCAAAATTAGCAATTTTATTGTAGCAAGCTTTGATCTTGTTTAGGTCTGTTTGTCTAAGGCTGGTAAGTATAGGAGAGGCATAGAGTAAAGTGGAGATTAGTTGAGAAATGGCAATAGAAATTCTGACTGTCTTGGTGAGGAATTGTTTATTTCTATACAATGCCCCAGGTTTTTTGTGAACTTTTTTATGGTAAGAGAAATGTTAGTGTCAAATCTGAGATTGTTATCAGTCTCAACACCAAGTAGTTTGGTCTGTTCTGTTGGGGAGATAATGGTATTGTCTTTGGCTGGCTAGAATATTACAGTGGGAATAGTTGGGTTTGATTTAGTGGGTTGGAAGATAAGGAGTTTAATTTTGCTCGGGTTGAGTAATAACTGGGCACTAGATAGCCAGTTTTCCACAGATGAAAAGGTTTTCTGTGTGATCTTTTGACATTCAGGTATAGATGGGGCAGAGCAGATGAGGGTGGAGTCATCTGCATACTGTATAAGAAAAGCAGGTTTGGTGGCTGTGAGTAGAACATTGGTGAGGAGTGAGAATAGTAAGGGACCAAGGATGGAGCCTTGGGGAACACCAAGTGTTATAGGAAGTTGAGGAGATAGGTCATTATGCCAAACAACTGACTGTTGGCGGACAGTTAGACAGCTGTGAAACCAGTCAGTAGCTGATTGGGAAAATGATAGGCTAGAGAGAACTGAGATTAGTATTTTGTATGAAACCATATCAAAAGCCTTAGATAGATCCAGAAATATAGCAGCAGAGAAAGTACAGTTGTGTACCTACCATAAATGTAGATGTTCGAGTGTATTCACTGTTGCAGTCATTACACTTGGGTTATCCTGCTGGCAGGCTACCCGCAGTCGGCCTGAATTCCAGTCTTGGTCCGGTGTCTGTTGCTGTCGCCTCTTCCCTGACGTCAGTGCGCCAGGGGTATAAAAGATGCAGCCAATGCCATTTTCTTCAGTTTTTCTTACCCCAGATGTCAGGTGCCCCCAAAAGGGTAGGCTAAAAATTCTGCCAATAAAAATGCATGCACTAACATAAGCATTACCTTCATCTACAAACAAATACACCACATAGGTTGTATAGAATAGAGAAGTACAGATAAGTCCCAGCAATGAAAGGGGGATGGTGGGAGGGTAACCTGGACTGCAACAGTGAATACACTCGAACATCTACATTTATGGTAGGTACACAACTGTACTATGTTCATCGTGTTTCGCTGTTGCAGTCATTACACTTGTGTTGAATCCCAAAGCTGAGGTTGGGTGGCTGGGCCTAAATAGAATTAGAAGTGGCTATGAGGCCCTGCAGAACTGCAGTGGCAAAGCCTGCTCTGGATTTAGAGTAAACAGGTAAGTGGTAGTGCTTTGTAAAAGTGTGCACTGAAGTCCAAGTTGCAGCCTCCAAAATGTCCTTGGTTGGTACTCCTCTGAGGAAGGCTGCTGAAGTGGCTGCTGCTCTGTTTGAATGTGGCCTAATGCCCTTAGGTACTGATTTGCCATGTTGTGAATAGCAGAAACAAATGCAGTGGCCTATCCATTTTGAAATAGTCTGCTTTAAGATAACTTATCCTTGCGATCCAGCAGCATATGCCACTAAGAGTTGCTCAGTCTTTCTGAAAGCTTTAGTTTTGTCCAAGTAGAAACATAGCTGTTTGTGTATGTCCAAAGAATGCAGAAGTCTCTCCCCCTTATTCTGTGGGTTTGGATAAAAGGTAGGCAAAAGAATGGTTTGGTTAAGAGCCACACTGGACACTACCTTAGGCATAAATGTTGGGTTTGTCCTCAGAGAAATCCTATCCGGATGGAAAATTATAAAAGGTTCCACAGCCATTAGTGCCTGTAACTCTGAGACTCTTCTTGCTGAAGTTATTGCTAGGAGCAGAGCTGTTTTCCATGATAAGAATTTTATCTCAGCTGTATTGGCTGGCTCAAAAGGAGGCAGTGTGAGCTTTTCCAAGACAAAATTGAGGTCCCATGCAGGTATTGGCACTCTCCTTGAAGGTCTTATGTTTTTGGCCCCTCTGAGGTACTGCCTTAGCAGTGGATGTGAAAAAATAGGTGGGTCCATATTGTAATGAGCTGAAATGGCAGAGGCATGGATCTTAATTGATGAGAAGGATAGGCCTTTGTCCAGCATCTCAGTTAGGTATTGTAAAATCTGAGGAATATTTGGTACAAGCGTGTCAATTCTTTGTGCCTGGTTCCAAGCACAGAATCTCTTCCATTTTTCTGCATAAGATTTTCTGGTGCTGGGCCTCCTGGCCTCCAAAATAACATCCATAACTGCTTTAGAGAGAGGTGTGTTCTGAATGGTTACATTATCCGCCATGCAGCCAGATTTAGGGTTATGAGTTGGCTGTGCAGGATCTGATTGTTTTGTTGGGTCAGTAAATGAGGAATATGAGGTAATGTCCAGGCTGGGCCTTGAGACAAGCTCTTTAGGATTGGGTACCAGTGCTGGCGTGGCGAGTCTGGGGCAATCAGTATCATTTTTGGCTTCTCTTGTCTGACCTTTAGGAGAACCTTGGGGAGGAGAGGCAGTGGAGGAAAGGGTTTTCCAGCTGAATGATAGAGCATCCACTTTCCATGCTTGCTTGTGATAAGTCCTTGTGCAGAATCTCTGTAGTTGGCAGTTGTGAGGGGAGGCAAATAGATCTATGTCTGGGCATCCCCATTTCCTTGTTATCATGCTGAAGATTTGTGGATCTAGTTTCCACTCGTGAGGATCCATGAGGTTTCTGCTTAGTTCGTCTGCCAGCGTATTTGTCTTTCCTGGCAGGAATTGTGCTTGCAGGTGTACTTGAAAAGTCAATGCTGTGTTCCACAAAGTCATGGCTTGTCTGTAGAGGGGGTAGGAATGTGTGCCTCCCTGCTTGTTTATGTACCACATGACTGTAGTATTGTCCATCTTTATCAGCAGTTGTCCTGGATGAAGTAGATCCTTGCAGGCTGTCAGGGCATTCTGTAGAGCTAGCATCTCTTTTTGATTGATATGAAGATGCAGTTGGCTTGTGGGCCATGTGCCCTGAATACATTTTCCTGCCATGTGGGCCCCCTAGGCATAATCTGATGCATCTGTTGTTAGTGTCTGCCTGGCTGTGGGTAAAGTGAATGGCTGTCCCTTGTTGTGGTGACAGGTCTGTGCCCACCATCGGAACTCCTGTTGCAGGCAGGGAATGAGGGTAATTAATGTTTCCAGGCTGTGGCAATATTGAGTCCAAACACTTTTTAGATACCATTGTAGTTTCCTCATATGCAGTCTTGCATGTGGAATTAGCAGAATGCAGGATGCCATGAAGCCCAAAGCCTGCAGAATTTTTCTTGCAGATAACTGGGTCTTTGTTGCCAACATTTCGAAGTAAGAAGTCAGTTGCCTTTGTTTGTATGGCGTGAGATAAGCCATCTGGGCAGTTGTATTTAAGCTTGCAGCCAGTAATATTATCTCTTGAGAGGGTACTAGTTTTGATTTTGTTTACTGTGTACCCTAGGCAAATTAGTAATCTTTTTACAAACGCCAGATGCTTCC
This sequence comes from Protopterus annectens, assembly GCF_019279795.1. NCBI lineage: Eukaryota > Metazoa > Chordata > Ceratodontiformes > Protopteridae > Protopterus > Protopterus annectens. The sequence goes on along the minus strand of NC_056739.1, from coordinate 558,564,639 downwards.
GTAGAATGTCCTTGTTCTCTGCTTGAATAAGGCAGTCTTCCAAGTAAGGATATATTTGAATCCCTCTGTCTGCAGAAACCAATTATTGGTGCCAGGCATTTTGTGAAGACCCTGGGTGCAGAAGATAAGCCAAAGGGCAGTGCAGAGAATTGGTAGTGCATTGAGCCAGCTATGCATCTGAGGTATCTTCTGCAAGATTGTCTGATTGGGACATGCAGGTATGCCTCTTTTAGGTCCAAAGTTATAAGCCAAGCCTTCTTGCCCAGCATGGGCAGAAGCTGCTGCAGAGTCAACATTTTGAATTTTGGAACGTCCAGAAAAGAGTTTAGAATAGACAGATCCAGTATTGGTCTCCAGGCTTTGTCCTTTCTGGCTACCAAGAAAAGTCTTGAGTAAAATCATTGTCCCTGCTCTTGCTGTGGTACTCGCTGAATGGCCCTCATGTCCATGAGGGTTGAAACTTGCTTTTGTGCCTCTGCCCATTGATTGTGTGGCAGGTCTGGCATACCTTTTGCCTTTGGCAGGGTGTGAAAGTGGAACCTGTACCCCTGAGACACTATATCCAAGACCCATTTGTCCTGGGTGATCATGTGCCAATTTTGTGAAAAAAGTGCTAGTTTTCCCCCTAAGAGGGCTGCCAAAATATAAGTGCTTGGTATTGGCAGAGGAAAGTCATTGGGACTGTTTCCTATATGGCTGTGATTTGTCTTCTCCACTTTTGGAGGTAGAAGCACCACATTGTTTAGGCCTGTATGAGCCTGGGGCTGGGATCTGCCTCTAGGGCATCTGTATCTGCCTCTTTGTGGCCTGTCTGACACTGGAAAGGACCCATTCTTAGAAGGCCAGTTCCTGCTAAATCTGGGTGGCTGTACCTGTAAGAAATCCTTAACTGTCTGCATAGACTTCGCTTTATCCTCCATTTTCATCAACAACACTTCTGCCTTAACACCAAACAAAGTATCATGCTGTAATGGAGTATCCAATAATTTTGCTTTAACATGATCAGGCAGATTCTTTTCCTTTAACCAAGCATGCCTTCTAATGACAGAACCCGTAACAGCGGCCCTGCAAGAGGCCTCCAGTGAATCAAAACCACATTGCAAAGTATGCTTTCCCACTTTTTCAGCTGCATGCAATAAATCCTGCATTTCCTTGTTTTCAGGACATTCAGAATTTGTCAACATTTTCTGTTTTAGCAGTGACATTAAGTATTGCTGATATTTAAGCATATGAAACTGACAATTTAAAGCCCTTACAACCAAGGTAGCAGAAGTGTAACAATCTCCAAGGCACAAAAACAACACCAGAAAGTCAACGTATCAAACGGATACTCTCCATCACTGTCAAAAAGATGCTCTTCCCCTGGAGGCCATATCCAATTTGTAATGCATGATAAAGGTATGGAGGTTTGCCCAAGTGGCTGCTGCTCAGATGTCATCCATAGAGGCTCTGGAATGAAATGCCACCAAAATGCACACTGATCTGGTAGAGTGAGCCTTGACTCTAGTAGGCAAAGTTAATTTGTTCTGTTGATAGACAAAGGTAATGCAATCTGCTAGCCATTTTGACAAGGTGACTTTGGAAACAGCTTTCCCCAATTTAGGTCCTGAAAAAGCTATGAACAGCTGGTCCGACTTTCTGAAGGATTTAGTTCTGTCTAAGTAAAAACATAGCCGTCTACGTACGTCCAGCATATGTAAATGATATACACCTTTGTTAGAGAATTGGGGGAAAAGACTGGTAAATCAATGGACTGGTTGAGACTTGAACTGAGATAACCTTGGGCAAAAAGAAAGGGCTAGTTCTAAGTGAAACTCTCTCCTTATGGAAAATAAAATAAGGTTGATTAATACAAAAAACTTGCAACTCTGATAACCTCCTGGCTGAGGTGATGGCTACCAGGAATATGGTTTTCCAGGATAAAAACTTTATATCACATATGGTAGAAGGTTTGAAGGTTTAACAGGTTAGAGTTTGCAGGACCAAGGTCAAGTTCCGTGGTTCAGTAGGGGTTTTAATAGGTGGTCTGAGGTGTATAACTCCTTTCATGAAGGTCTTGCAAAGGAGGCGAGACATTAATGAAGAGTTGTTAAAGCCATTATGAAAACTGGCAATAGCCGCTCGGTGCACTGTAATGGCAGAGGCTGAGTCTCCTGCATGAAGAAGAGACGACAGGTATTCCAAAAACTTAATGGCCCGGGGTTAAAAATGGGTCTAGTCCTTGTTCTTTTGCCTAAATTAGAAACCTGACCCATTTGCTGTAATAGGGTTTCCTGGTGGAGGGTTTATGAGAAGCCAGAAGAATTTTTCCGACTGAGAAAGACAGGTTCATCTGCCTGGCAATCAGCGGAAGTGGAGATACCAAGCGGCCAGCTTGAGATTGTGAAGGTTGGGATGGACCAGTCCCTGCGGGCGAGTTAGGAGTCCTGGGGTTGGATCCAGGGTCCAAGGGGGGTGAACCAGATGAGTCCATACAAAGGGGAACCAAACTTGATGGGGCCAATAGAGCGCAATGAGGATAACCTTGCTTTTCAGCCATTGTGGTTTCTTCAAGAACTGTGGAATGAGGGGAATAGGCATACAGTAAACCCGAGGGCCAACTGTGTATCAGAGCATCTCTTGGTGACTCCCCCTGGGGGGGATCAGGATGAAGAAGCTGCTGCATTTACAGTTTAAAGGAGAAGCAAAGAGGTCACAGCAAGGCTGACCCCAACAAAGAAATATTTGAGTCGCTACTACAGGACTGAGAGGCCACTCATGAGGCATCAGGATGTTCCTGCTCAGTTTGTCTGCAATCAGATTGGAATTCCCAGGAATGTCCATTGCTAATAGAAAGCAGTTGGAAACTATCACCCATTGCCACACTCTTAGGGCATCCCGGCATAAAAGATAGGATCTGGTTCCTCCTTACTTGCCAGACTACTGACATATTGTCTGACTAGATAGCAATTGTCCCCAATGGAAAGGTTGCTTGGAATGCTTGCAACGCTAACAGCACTGCTCTCAGTTCTAGGACATTGATATGCAGTTTTGCCTCTAAGGGTGACCAAGTGCCTTGGATGATCTTTCCTTGAAAATGCCCCCCCACCCCATTAGGGAAGCGTCTATGGTCACTGTGGCTTTGAGTTGGAGGGGACTGGCAACACCATAACTCCTCCTCTGGCTTCATCCACCAAGTCAGATCTTGCTTGCATCGGTTTGTTGTGCGTACTGGGTAACACACTGGGTGTGTTAGAAGAGACTATTGAGATGATAGGAGCCACTGGAGTAGCCCCATATGTTATCTTGCTAGTGGTACCAGTGAGATTGTAGGTGCCATCGAGCCCAACAGTTGTAGTACCTGACAAGCTGGGACAAGCTTTTGAGAAAGTACTATCTGAAGTTGCAATCTCAGTCTTAGTAGCCTGTGATGAGGTAGGACAACTAGACAGGATGTTGTGTTGAATGTTGCCCCAATGAACTCTAAGCTTTGGGTTGGCACCAGCTACAAATTTCCTAAGTGTATGGAGAGCCCTAGCATTCCAGCCAGAGTCTGAGTGCACAATATGGCTTGGAGCAGCAGATTCCTAGTTGGGGTGGCGAGGAGCCAATCATCTAGATACGGTAACATGCAGAATCCTTGTAGTCTCAGGTGAGCTACTACTACTGCCATACATTTGGTGAACACTCTTTGGGCTGTGGAGAGACCAAAAGGCAGTACTCGAAACTGGTAATCATTGGCTCCCAACTGGAAGCAGAGATATCTTCTGGATCATTTGTCTATTGTTATGTGGTAATATGCATCCTGAAGATCTATAGAGCACATCCAGTCATCCTTCTCCAGAAAAGGAAAAATGGACTGAACTGTGACCATGTGGAATTTTGTTTGTCTGACGAACTTGTTCAGTATACTGAGATCCAAAACTGGTCTCCAGTCCCCTGTCTTTTTTGGCACTAGAAAGAACCTTGAGTAAAATCCGGATCCTATTTGGTCTGGTGGGACTGATTGGATGATTCTTTTTCCTTAGCAGCTTTTGAACTTCTAGTGCTGCTGCATCCCTCTGACTGGGTGGGATGTCGGGGATTCACCTTAGAGGCTTGGGGTAAAGGTCGAAGGGAATGCTGTAACCTAAGGTCATAATCCTCTGCACCCAAGAATCAGATGTTATCGATTTCCAGGCAAGGTGGTGCAGGGAAAAACATCCCCCAACTCCTTCAAGGGGAAAGCAATTGGGCCGCTCTTCAGGAGCAGTGATAGGGCTGACCAGAGAAGGAATCTCTAGAGCCCTGGTTTTATGGGTCCCCTCTGCCATGAAAGGGGCATCTTCCAGATAAGCACTATCCTCTGCCCCAGGAGGGATTGCTCATCACGTGTGTCATGGAAAGATCCTTGGGATTTCTTGAACCACATATTTCTGCCTCTCTGATTCCTGGAGTAGGATCATTGAGAGGTAGAAAAACATATGCCCACAGCAGATAGGGTCTTTTTGTCCTTCTCCCACCTGGCTAACATGTCCTTAACTTTAGGGCCAAACAAGGAAGACTCATCAATGGGAGCGCTGACGAAGGAAGAATTGAAGGGGTCTGCAAAGTCACATAAGCACATCCAGGCGTGGCGTCTCTTGACAATGCCTGAAGTGGCTGCCCTGGCTGCCCCCTCGGTTGTGTGATATAGCAACAGCATGGATGAGTTAAAGATGGACTCTAGGGTGGCAAGCTGAGAGGAGACTTTATCACGCACTTCTTCAGGTAATACCCCAGTCAAAGTACCTGAGAGTTCTGTGTTCAGGTCCCTTTCGAGACATGTAAAATGTGCTATATAATTCAGGGACCTTATGGCAAAGGTCACTGAAGTGTAAGCCTGCTTCCCTAGTCTGTCAATCATCCGAGAATCCCTGTTTAGAAGATGGACAGTCAAATTTTCTTCCACTAGTTCTTTCTTAGTGGCTGCTGCCACAACCATGGAGTCTACAGCCAAACCCCTGGACCAGTAAGGGTGGTCTTCTGGTGGGGAGAGAATTTTGTCAGGCCTCTGGGGAATTGGCACAACATTGTCAGGGGCCTTCCATTCACGCTACACAATGAGTTTAACTAGCTCATCTGCAGGTGGGGTCTCCCAGGACGTAGATGGTCGAGCAAGGAAGGCTTGCAAGAATGCAGATTCCTCAGTAGAAGATTTGATAGGTTTCCAGTCGCCCCTCTGTTTTAGGATCTCCAGTATATCACCAAATGAGACATCCTCAGGGGATGACCATGGGGACCCTTCTCCCTCATCGAAATCCATATCTTCATTGATGGATTCCTCAGGGGAATCCAAGTGCTTCCTCTTGCACATTCTTTTTCTGGGAGGCTCATCAGCAGGATCTTCTGAGAAGTCCAAACAGCGGGTGCCTTGAAGCAAGGTTTCTTGCTGCTCCTGTGCTCGAAGTCCCTGTATGGCGGGCTGCATCAACTGCATGCCAAAGGAAAGATCAGATCCCAGTGCTGGAGGTGCCAACTGTATGCTCATCGAACCAAGATCCCTCTCCATCACCTGGAAGGCAGGCCCACCTGAAGAGGGATGGGAGCCCAGAACCAAGAGGGACAACCTCGGAACTGGGGTGACACCCCACTCTGATGAACCCACCTCCATGAAAACTAGGAACTGCCAGAACAACCGAAACCATAGACGGCGCCATAGGAAAAATTGGCACTGAAGTAGGTGCTCCGGTGCTGACAGACCAGTCACAGTCTGAGCGACGTCCAGACAGTTGTCTCTGGAACCATGGAAGGCAGCATCCCAGGAACCGAAGGTGTAGGCACTGGGATACTCATCGGTACCGAAGGCTTCGAAGCCTGAGAAGAAGTCAAGGGAGGATATGTAGAGTCTGTGCAGAAAAACCCTTGGCTCCAGGTGGGAGGGCGGTTTTAGTAGGAGTGGGGATTCCTCTGGCTGCTAAGAGCTGATCAACAAGCCTCACCAAATCTATTTCAGAAAGATTCCTGGTGGAACGCATAGATACTGCAGAGGGGGAGACAGGTCTGTCCAGAAATGGACTGTACTGTTGTCCACAAAAGGGGTCTATTGTAGGCGAGTATGTGGTCCTGGGTAATAATTCAGGTTTCGGCACTGAACAGGATGGAGCCGTGAAGGAAGTCATCGTCGGTGCAGAAGTAGTGTCTGGTACTGAAGCAGAAATCAAGGTTGACGGTTCCATTGTAAGGATTATGGACTCTGAAACCGAAGAAAGGGCCATAGGCTCTGGTGCCATAACCGTCGGTGCAGACAATTTTAGTAATTTTTGAGATGGTTCCATAATCTTTTGAGAGGCTTTCAGTTCTTTGGTACTAGAAGAACTTGGAACCAAATAACTTCTCTTCTTTTTCTCTTTCTTTGGAGGCATTGAGACTTCCGCCTCAGAAAGGGCCTCTGAAAAAGGAGTTTTCAGTAATCCTTTTAGAATTAGTTTCTTCTTTCACTCCACCAATGTGCAAGAGCTGAAGTTTTGACAAAGCTCATACAGTGGTTTGACCTGAAGGTGAGGAACTCCGAGCTAGTAGACACACAAAAGATGCCCATCAAAGTTTCACTCACTCTTCTAACACTGCTTGAACCTGGTAGTTCCCTTCTGTCTGCATAGAGACAGTGTTATGGCAGAAAAACTGTATCACCAGAAACCACAAAGAGAAATGCCAAGAAAATCACACACACACACACACACACACACACACACACACACACACACACACACACACACACACACACACACATGGAAAAAGGAGATATCCCTTATTATTAATATATGTATATTACAATTATTATTAATTTTTTAAAGAGTTACAAAGTAAAAGAGGGAGGTATACCAATGATGGTGAGAGGGTTACCACAAGGGTAAGGGAGGGGCCTGTACCAACAATGATACTTACATTACCAAAAATGTAGGGAAAACAAGAAAAATCTCACACACAAAGTAATACAAGGGCAGAAAACTTACAAACGCTAAAGTATATGACTAGAAAAAGATATTCAGAGAATCTAAAGATAACAAAATTTCACCACTTAGAGCTGGGTTGGCATGTCTTATGAAGTATGCGGCAAACGAGATCTGAAGAAGGGAGAAGACAGGCACTATGGATAGGACTTAGCTAGAGAGTTTTTTTGGCTAGCGCGAGCTTGTGTATTGGCCGAGTCGGTTCCGAGGACGGAACTGAAGTCCTATCAGTAAAGAATGAATGATGAGTTACAACATCAGATTCTCCCTTTGATTACACTATGATTTTTAAACAAGGCCCATGGAGCAAAGAAGTAAGAAAGGCCACAGTTCATGATGACTTTATCCAGCCCAATTCTTGGTACAACTCTACAGTTTGTTTACAAAAGACATTTAAATTTAAAAGAAAAACTTGAAAGGATTTCATATAGCAATGATTTCTTTTTTTCTAACAGATCCAATAAAGGAATGCTTAGATGTGGACCATGTTTGCAGTGTAAATATATATGCTGGACAGACTTTGCAGTTACTTATTAATTGTTACAATTTTAAGCTACTTTGGACATATGACTGCAATTTGACAAGGGTGGTATATATAGCTTTTGCAACTACTGTTCTGATTTTATATAGGTAAAACAGAGAGACAATTAAAATGTCGCATTTATGAACATGTATATAATATTAGAACATTAAATGAAAATAATGATGTTAAGTTGTCAATCTCGCCTTCATTCTTGCTTGATGGGTTCGGAGCCGATCCCTCGGCTCCGACTCGGCACTTGCTTTAGCTCGAGAACTCCTTTTACCAGCTCGAGGCAGCCCCATATCCCATGATGCAAGGCAGGAAGTACCCAGATCTCGTTTGCCGCTTCGCTTGGGAGGTCTTCTCTTTACCAGCTCCTGGTAAGTAATTCACATTTGTGACATTTAAGCCCCTTTTTAGTTAAAAACTTTTGTTTTGATAGTTTAACTTTAATTTAACTTTTCTGACAGAAATCCCTGTCTCTTTTAATTTTTTTAGTCAGTTAATTTCCTATCCCATCCCCTGTTAGGGTGTGTGTGTTGGTATTTTTACTAAATACCCTTTTGGTATTAGTTTAATTAATTGGACTGGTGTGTGTGTGTTTTGTTAGGCACCATGTCTAAAGAGAGGGTTTCAGGTTTTAAGAAGTGTGACTCGTGCTGTCAGAAGATGTCTCTGACAGACGGTCACACTTCTTGCCTGTACTGTTTAGGCCCTCTTCACCTGCAGGACTCCTGTGCTATTTGTCACTCCTTCAGCCAGAGAGTCCTGCAGGAGAAGGAATAAGTTGATTCTCAGGGTCTTCTTAAGCCGGAGGGCTCTCCGGCTAAGTCGGCCCCACAAAATCAACTAAATCTGCCAAGACCCAGGCTTCTGTTTCTAAGCCTGTGGCCTCGGCTCCGACTTGTATAGAGTCGAGATCGCTCCGGCTGGAGCCGATTCTGGATCCACTAAGCTTTCGCGCCGATGGCTATCGGTGCCGAATCTGCTGACCACTGTGGTGTCGGTTCCGACCGCTCCGACACCCACGCGGCATCGGTGTCGGCTCCGATCGGCTCCGACACCCATGTGGCACAGGCATCGGTGTCAGCTCCGATCGGCTCCGACTAACCGTTTTGGTGGCTGTATCGGCTCGGCTGGAGCCGATACATCTAGGCGTTCTGCCGGCTCCGAGAAATCGGTGCCGACAGGATCAGTAATATCGGCTCCGATGACCCCTTCCAGGAAGAGGTCGGGGGCCCCTTCCTTGGTGCCGATACTTTCGCTCGGCCTCGCCTCTTCTATCGGAACGGAGCCATCGGAGCCGATCTTCAAGGTCATCCAGGTTGTCAGACCATGACCTTGAGAGAGTGGTCAGTAGATTGCTCAAGTCACAGGTACTGGCCCAAATGCTACATAGTCCGTCTCAGCAGACGACTGTTGGTCCACACCCCGTTACAGTTCCTCCTTCAACTCTACCTCAGAGCTTGGAGTTGGAGTCTTCGGGCATGGTTACTGCTACGGCTGGAGGACGGATACCCCCTTCTGTTCCTTCAGCCCCTACTCTTATCTCCTCTTCCTTAGAGGGATTCGGTGGTCGGGCTTGCATGGTCTCCTGCGAGGGGGTGTGTGGCACCGGACCCTTGTGCGAACCCGCACTTCGCGTTGGAGCCTTGGCCTTGGTGAGCTCGGCTCCGACATCTGCCTCGAGACTTCCCTTCGGTGGCCCCGGAGTTCCTAGCTCTTCAGAGCGGGTCTCGGACCTGCCTGGGAGGGAGCATTCGAGGTGATGAAGAGTGTACTGGCCACTGGTATCAGTCAGCAGTCTCTTCCCGTAGCTCCTCCCTCTATTGTACCTGTTGACATCTCTGCCACTTCTCTTGCTACAGGACCCAGAGATCCTCCGCCTCAGGTTTCCCCATTGGGAATTTCCCCTCTTCCGAGGATTCTCCTGATGTTTCGGGAGATCCTCCTAGGAAGAGGACTTGTAAGAGGAAGCATGTAGACTCCCTGAGTCTGTCACTCGGATACTGACTTTGATGAGTCAGAGGGATCCCCTAGATCCCCTCTGAGGATGTCTCCTTCTCAGACATCCTAGAACTTCTGAAACAGAGGGAAACTGGCCCACCAACAATCCCTCTGAGGATGAGTCAGTATACCTAGAGGCGTTTGGATCTCGGCCCTCCACCTCCTGGGTGTCTCCGCCTTTCGACCCCCTTATGCAGGTTATAGCTCGAAAGGCGTGGACAGCTCCTGACTCTGTAGAGCCAGTCCCTAGGAGGCCTTCTAAATTTATAACTGCCCCTAGTGACAAACAATTCCTTACCAAGGGTGTACCCGCTGATGCCATGGTGGTGGCTGCGGCCAGCAAAAAGGAACTTGCAGATCCTTCCGTGCCTGTCCATCCTCCTAACAAGGACTCTAGGACCATGGATAGGTACGGCAAGCGGATGTTTTCCTCAGCGACCTTTGCTATGCTCGCTGAATTATCTTTGTCACTTCACCAGACTCCAGAGAGATATCCTGAAGGAGCTGGGAGAAGTAGTTCAGGATCCTACAGCTGCAGGGGCCCAAGAAAAGATTGCTTCGCAGCTAGGAACCCTCAATTCCATTGCTAACTCCTCCATGCGGCTAATATCTTATGCTGCTGATGGAGCGAGTAGAGCTGCAGGCACAGGTGTGGCTCTTAGACGCCAAGCCTGGATGCGGCTATGTGATTTTTGGATCCCTTTAAGGCCCTTCACAAATTCTCCCTTTGATGGGTCAGCTTTGTTTGGCCCTCAGGTGAAGGAAACCTTGACCAGGTGTGAGCAGGACGGCAAGACTCTTTCTGCTGTTGGAGTCCGTTTTCCACCCTTCTAGGCCTTATCCCAAAGGACAGAAGGGTGGGAAGATGTGGTTCCGTAAATCTCAAGGAGTCACGCCGATTCACGTGGTCAGTTTACCCCTAGAGGCAGAGGGGTAACAACAACAGACGCTCTAGAGGCAGAGGGGTCCAAGAATCAGGGCAACAGGGAGTCTCTTCCTGAGAAGCCTTTTCAGCATCCCTGAGGTGTTGCCCGGCTGTCCCTCCTTGGAGCCAGTCGGGGGAAGATTATCACTGTACCCAGAAGCCTGGCATTCCCTCACTCAAGACAGATGGGTACAGTCGATCATATCCAAGGGTTACATAATTCCTTTCGAGGAAAGTCCCTTCCCTCAAGTTCCCTTCCAGATGTACCACCCGGTCTAAGGGACATTGCAGAGTCAGAGATCGCAAAACTACTGCAAAAAAGAGCCATTCAGCCAGTTATAGACCATTCAGAGCCCGGAATCTACTCAAGGTTCGTTTTGGTCCCCAAAAGACGGGAGACTGGAGACCAATATTGGATCTCAGCAGACTCAACAAGTCTGTCAGGAAGACAAGATTCGAATGGTCACTCTTCAGTCAATTCTACCCTTCTTACAGAAGGACAACTGGATGTGCTCAATAGATCTTCAGGATGCGTGCTATCACATCAAAATTCACAGACGCTCCAGGAGATTTCTCCGCTTTCGGCTGGGGTCCAGTCATTTCCAGTTCAGAGCCCTGCCCTTTGGTCTCACTACAGCCCCCAGAGTGTTCACCAAATGCATGGCAGTGGTCACGGCTCACCTGAGACGTCAAGGATTCCAGGTGTTTCCGTATCTCGACGACTGGCTCCTGTCAGCCACCACCAGGCATCAGCTTATACAAGCCAGGGATTACACAATAGACCTTTGTTCTCATTTGGGCATCTCAGTCAACTACGAAAAATCCTCCTTATCGCCCTGCCAGTCTATTACCTTCATAGGCGCAAACTTAAACACTGTTCGGATGTCAGCTACCCTTACAGAACAAAGAGTTTCAGACATTCAGACTCATGTCAGGATCATTCTGGCCAGCAAGAAGGTACAGGCCAGAATGGTTCTAAAGGTGTTAGGTCTTATGGCTGCGGCCATCACTCTTCTTCCCTGGCTCGATTCTACATGCGCCTCCTTCAGTGGATGCTGTTCACACAGTGGTCATACCAGCAACTCCCAATGCGTCACCAGATTCTGGTGACACAAACATGCAAAGAACATCTTGCTTGGTGGATCACATCGTCTCAGGTTCACCAAGGCAGGTGCTTTGTACCTCCGTCCCGATAGCCACTGTCACCACGGATGCCTCCCTGATCGGGTGGGGGTCATTATCAGGGCAGGATGGTTCATGGGCGTGGCAACCGTTCGAGTACCATCTGCACATAAATGTCCTGGAGATGAGAGCAGTGCTTTTAACGTTGCAAGCCCTCAACGACTTTCTTCCCGTAGGGACAATTGCAGTCCACACAGACAACATGTCTGTAGTTTGGTATATCAACAAACAGGGCGGAACCAAGTCCTACCCTTGTGTCGAGCGCTCAGACTATGGCAATGGGCGATCTCCTCTCATCGGTTTCTGGTAGCAACGCATATCCCTGGGAAAACCAACATTATAGCGGACAGATTGAGCAGAGCTATTCTCATGCCTCACGAGTGGTCTCTCAAGCAATCCATAGCGGAAGAGATTTTTCTGGAATGGGGTCGTCCATGTTGCGATCTTTTGCTACTCCCCAAAACAGCAAATGTCCAGACTTCTTCAGCCTCTTCCCTCTATCAGGCCATCCCCCCAGAGACGCTCTGACCCAGGATTGGCCCCAGGGACTTCTTTATGCCTTCCCTCCTTTTCCTCTGATCCCTCAGGTGATCCAGAAAGCTACCGATTTGAGAGCCAAATTGATTCTCATTGCCCCTTACTGGCCTCGACAAGTTTGGTTCCCGTTCCTCCATCATCACCTTTTGGTGCAGCCGTGGCATCTGGACCCAGTGCCAGATCTACTGATTCACCAATCCGGTCAGCTGCACCGGTCAATCCCTTCTCTCAACCTCACAGCATGGTTGCTCCACTTCCTTCCTTAGCCAGGCTTCCTTTGATCTCTAACCCAGTTAGAGATATCAAAGATACTTCACTAAAATCCTCTACCAGGAGGATTTACACAAGCAAATGGAACGTTTCTCTTATTGGGCTAAGGCCCAAAATATTGATCCTTTTACTGCCCCTGTTCAGGCAGTTCTGGACATCTTAGCAGAGATTTTCCATGCAGGCTCCTCTTCTTCCACAGTCAGAGTTCAGTTGGCTGCTATTTCTAATTTTCATGTCGGGATAGCAGATCATAATATTATGTCCCATAGGCTCTGCAGGGCCTTTTTGAAAGGAATTTTCCTACTAAAGCCTCCAATCAGGAATCCTCCTCCTCAGTGGGATTTAAATTTAGTGCTGACATCCTTGATTCTTCCCCTTCGAGCCAGCTGTTTCTTGTTCCCTGAAATATCTTTCTTGGAAAACTTTATTTCTAGTGGCTATTACATCTGCCAGGAGGGTGTCTGAACTTCATGCTCTTTCGGTTCGACCCCCCTATTTGATTTTTCACAAAGACAGAGTATCTTTGAGAACTAATCCATCCTTTTTACCTAAGGTCGCTTCGAAAAACAATCTGAATCAATCTATTGATCTCCTGTATTTTTCCTAACTATTCAGATAGAGCTGAACAAAAGCTACATTATCTTGACGTCCACCGTCAGCTTAGATATTATTTGGACAGAACAAAAAAATCTGATCAACTTTTTGTTTCCTATGCGGATAATAAAAAGGCCTTCCTGTTTCTAAAGTGACTTTGTCCAGATGGCTTTCTTCGGTCATCACTGAAATTTATACGATCAGGGAAAACAGCTGTGCTCAAAACCTAAAGCACATTCAACTAGGAGTTTAGCTACTTCTACAGCTTTTCAAGCTAGACTGCCTTTAGACACTATTTGTGCAGCGGCCACTTGGGCCACTCCTCACACTTTTGTTTCCCATTACAAATTGGACTTGGCCTCCAGGGACAGAGCCAGTTTTGGCTCTACAGTCCTCAAGAGTTTGTTCCATTAAGCCACCCAGGATAGAGGTGCTAGGGACGCGGTCCCATCAAGCAAGAATGAAGGCGAGATTGACAACTTAACATTAAGAAGTTATGTACCTACCATAACGTTCCATGTTAGTTGTCTTCTCTCGCCTTCTTTCTTGCGACCCTCCCTCCTTCCCCCTGGCCTGGACAGACCTTGTATAAGAAACTATAATACTAAAGGCCATTCAGACCTGGTCCTTTTTCCATTTGTAAGTTTCTTCTTCCTTTGGGAAGTATTGTTTATGCTTGGTGTTATTGCCCTTTTGTCAACAAACGAGATCTGGGTACTTCCTGCCTTGCATCATGGGATATGGGGCTGCCTCGAGCTGGTAAAAGGAGTTCTCGAGCTAAAGCAAGTGCCGAGTCGGAGCCGAGGGATCGGCTCCGAACCCATCAAGCAAGAAAGAAGGCGAGAGAAGACAACTAACATGGAACGTTATGGTAGGTACATAACTTCTTATTTTTTTAAATCATACATTGTCCTGTCAAAATCATAACATTTTTCTATTCTTTGTGCTAGAACAGATTTTTCCAAACATTAGGGGTTGTCCTTGGAAAATAAAATGGAGCAGTGTGAAATAAAGTGGTAACTAAGACTACAAGCTAATAAGCTGCTTCAGCCTGCCTGGCTTGAATGAAGCCATATCAACTTCCAGTGCACTTAAGATGCGAGCCTCTAAATTGTAAACCTGTAAATATGTTAATATGTATGATGTTACTCAAACTTATTCTACAAAGGCATGCTTTTATGTAAACAAATATATTTAGGTGAGAATATTCACATAAGTTATTTTTTTATCTTTCATTCATTCACTGATCTGTGCTTGTGATTTGTGGATTTTGGTCACATGTTGTGCTTCATTTATTATTTAAATGTACAATTTTAAATGCCCAAACTTTCTGATGAAGTTCTGAGGTTTTGGGAAGAAAGTACTTAATGTTTGGAGTACTGCTTGTCTATTAAACATGATCAAATTAATTATTTACCATTGTAGTTTTTACTGCAGAGTTTTGATATTGCAGTACCTTTTAAGTTTTTCAGCCTTGTGAATGCCAATTTACACCAAAGTTTTGGTTCTTATCTCTGAAAGAACAGCTGAGAGTTAGTTCCATAATCACCTGGTAAGATGTGGCACCTAAGCACCTGTCTGACCAGGAACCAGTAAGTCCTGAGTACACCTTAAGGGGGTATTTGATCAGCAGCAGTATGGCCACATTCTCTCTAATCATTCAAACACACATACAAGCTGGCTATAACAATACACCTTTCCAATAGATATACACACAGGCATGTAGATACCCTTTGGCAAAAAGTGCAACCCGGAATCTGTGTGTCACAAGTATGTTACTGTTCTAGCCTGTAGATGCAAGACAATGGGTGCATACAAACCAATCCTGCATGATGGGCACTTTAAGTTCCACTTCTCATCACCAAGAATTAGTGCTACACAGCTAATGAAATACAACCGCCATGGATGTAAAAGGCACATGTCCTCCCTTCACAGCCACCATCAATTCCCTGATGTTGTTTGTGTATATTCAAACTTTATACAACATCGAACATATATTTGGGGAATATATGTAGATCTGTAAATGGCACAGAGGTATTTGCTATGTCATTCTTAAGCAGGCAGTGTTCAGTCTCTTACCAAATCCTATACCTGCTACACCATTAAACCTTTCAGAAGGTGCTGGTTGAAAAAGCCAAGCACAGCATTTTCCTGCATCCCAGACTATGTACTTTCCTTTCATTTCAAAGCATCTGTTTAAACCTACAGTTGTGTTACACTAGTATACTGATGGCTTGTAATGTACTGGCAGCTTGTAAGAGTCTTTCTGGATTGCTTTCTGTGTTGAGGTTACATGAGGACACCAGGTTTACAGACCCCACATGGAGGGTCTGCAGTGTCCTTCTCTAGGTGGACATTTGTTTGTACTTTTACATGCCCATACATATATATATATATATATATATATATATATATATATATATATATATATACACACACACACACACACACACACACACACACACACACACACACACACACACACACATATACAAATAGATGTATTTGGGTAAACATTCTCAAAGTGGACTATGTTGTCACAAGATCATGCACTGAAATGACATGTACATGTCAGTGAATAACTTAACTGATGACCTTTAGCAATAGTGGCTTTGTGGAAATGTACTATGTGTGCCCCCATCTGGTGATACTAGTTCAATAACAATAGCTACTTTACATAGCTCATTTGCCATGTAGGTGTATCAACTCCATTTTCATCCGATTAAGTTCATTATGGAATCAAAGTGATGCCAATGTCTTCTTCCACTAGGCAATGTGACAGACCAGTACATCTAGACTGGATCCCTGTGGACTGCAGCAGTACAGGTGCTCACTGAAAGTGCTTTGATATTGGAAGGAACATAGTGAGGGATGCATGCTATGCAGCAAGGACTCACATATTTGTAATGCTTTGGCCCACATGTGAAAATGTGTGTGTTGCTCTTGTTAGGTCTCTAATGTCATGTGGATGTGCTGGTCGTATATGTTTTGTATAGAGCATTTTTTAATTGCAGGTGAGAGAACCAGCACTAGACAGTGACACTGGAAGGAACACATGGATGCTGGACATACCTCCACTTATATAGGACACAGACAATAATCTCCTGTTGTAAGATCCATACTGTTGATGACTACAGCTGCTGTGCTGTTGTATGCCTATGCATAAATATATACATGTGTGTTGGTATATATAAATTTATATATATATATATATATATATATATATATATATATATATATATATATATATATATATATATATATATATATATATATATATACATACATACATATATATGTATATACATATATGGATGTTGGACACCCGATCTAATGGACAGTATATCCGACACATGTTTGGTCAATGCAGATAGATGATCGACAGGTGTGCGATATCAACATTCCCTGGGTAGGGGAATATTCCTTTTCCCCGGGGATTGTGCAATCTCAGAGTTAGAATATATAATTATCAGGGGGCTATGGGGGGAGCAGCCCCCTCATAATGGAGAGTGCAGGGGGCTTGCCTCATGTTAAAACAACACTTGCCGTTGGTTTGGTCCACTCTATGGTAATTTCAGGAATATGCACAGAAATTGTTAATATTTCTGAAGTTGACATTATGACATCAATCTACTGGGATGCATATGAGTGTGGGTGTGTGTGTGTAGATATATATATATATATATATATATATATATATCAATAAAGAAATACCAAAAAGATTCCCACTAAAGTGCTGCGTTGTAACAAAAATCCAATAACAAACAAAATCAACACAGTCGTCACGGCCAGGGTTCTTCAGGAAATGTCACAGTCCAAACATAGGACAAAAATACTTTAATAAAATGGTAAAATAGTAGCAAAGTAAATAGGAAACACACTATATATGCAAATTAAATAGGAAATACACTACAGATAAAAGTAAATTGGAAACACACTACAGATGCAAAGTAAACAGGAAACATACTACAAATCAAAGTAAACAGGAAACACACTACAGATACAAAGTAAATAGGAAACACAATACAAATGCAAAGTAAACAGGAAACACACTACATATCAAAGTAAACAGGAAACACACTATAGATACAAAGTAAATAGGAAATGCACTACAGATGCAAAGTAAATAGGAAACATACTACAGATACAGAGTTGGGAGGGTGGCTTAATGGATAAGGTGTTTGCCTTACAAACACAAGGTGCAGCATTTGAGTCTCACAAAGGATAACTGGCTAGGCTTCAAATGGCTTGCAAGGGCAGTTAGCCTAGTACTAAATTATGAACCTATGAACAAAATAGTATATACATGTACGTATGCATGGGAGATGTATATACATACATATGCAAACATACTGTTATGCCCAGTACTAACATGATAACATGATTTTGTGGGTCTTTTGATGGTGTCCACATTATATGATACTTCACAGGTTATACTGGTGGCTGTTTGCAGTTGTGACATGCACAATATACCAGGTCAGGAATGAAATGTCATGAGACAACAAAAGAGCCTTACATCATTTGTATATATTTGCCATGCACCACTACATACGGGTTGGTGTCTGGGCCAGGCCAGTGCCACTGAATCATGAGGGAAGTATCTCTGTGCCTACCCCAGTGCAGTGTCAGCTACAGTGTGCACCATGTATCTGAATCTCAGCCTTTGTGTTCACCATCAAAGCTCTGTTACTGCACATGACTAAACTGTCAGCTGCCAAGTGGTAGTAAGACCGGTGTACAGAAATGTTGGTCAGAAGCTTTCCATTTCATGCATGACCCTAGAAATATCCTTCTCTTTCCTACTCTGTAAGTAATTAATGGCACTACTAGACTATAAAGACAGATGGCAAGTTCACTGTGAATTAGAGACTATGGCTACTTGCAGACCTCTGTACAACTTCTAGGAAGACATACATTCTGAAATCACTTTTTCTTATTCTCACTTACAATACAATTGACAGAAAATGAGTAATGTTGTAACAGAAGTTAGCTAACTGCATTTCTCTACTTTGTCCTGCCACTTGATCAGACATCACTAAGAGTGAAAGACAGGCACCTATCAGACGTGTTCAGTTTTGCACAGCAGTTCTTCAGTTATATTCATATGGTCATCATTGTGATTTGGTACATTAGTCGTGTATCTCCAGGGCTGTTATCAGGGCAAGACAGGACAGAAACAATACAGATTCTCTCACATTTACAAATAACAACTGGCAAAGAGAATTCCCGTCTAACTCTTACACCTAGGACATCTCATGCAGCCAGCTTGGTGACATCAAAGAACACACAGGAGGCACCCACCAGACCTGTCCTCTTCAGCACATGACCACTTCCACTTTCATGGAACATTCTCCAATGCCTTATTTACATCTTAAAATACTTTTTCATCTCTTTGTAGAGTCTCAGTCTCTAAAACAGCTGAACTGTAATGCTATATGAAAGTGTTAACTGCATACCACTATTCCTCCCACTCTGAAAATATGTCCTATATACACTTGTTTACCTGTTGCAGATTTCTGTTAAAAAAGGGGTGGTGCAAGATGTCTAAGGCTGGCAATCAGAGTTCCAGAGGGGCACTTGGTGTCCTGAAAATGCCATTTACTTTACTTTTTACTATGATAAAAGAAGCATACACATGATATTAGTTGCATACAGTATCGATGTGGGCAGCATTAAGAATAATGCCACAAAAAATTTATATAAAATTTACAGATAAATAATTGACTTTCTCTGCCTGATTCCAAGTCTGAATGGCATGCACATTTTACACCTGAATGTATGGCCTTTGAGTGCAATGTTCACGTTTGTACATCCTATCACACAACAATGTTTTTATTTTTATCCTAAGGCTGCTTGTGATACAGAACACATTGTCTATCTGGCCAGCTATAGGTCTTGCCCAGCGTTTTATGTGGGCAAGACAGACAGAAAGCTTAAGGACAGAATTAGAGAACATCAATACAATATCCGTATTAAATCGGGTTGGAATGCCCTCTTGAAACATGGCCTAGAAACATCTGTGGAACATAAGTTCAAGTTTTTAGTAGTACAAGTTAATGAACCAACCATTAGGAGGGGTGATATTATGAATTTTACAGAACGGAGTGAGACTAAGTGGATAATTAGGCTGAGAGCAGACAGGGCGCCCGGCCTGAATGATAGAGTACCCCTGAGACCCATGCTGAAAGGCAGGAGACTCAGGGTTTGATGTAATAAATTATTCATTATTTATATGTATGTTTTTCTATGCATAGTTGTTTTGATGAACTTATGCATATGTATTTTGAAATGTATTAATGTTTTTAACTTGAAATATTTAGCCATGTCATACATTAGGAATTGAATCAGTAATGTATATATTTCTATTTTTTATTATTCTTTGCTGTTAGTGATGATATCATGTAGATTTACATGTTATTTAATTATTTATTGCTTAATTAATTTATAGGATATGATGTCATGTTTAAGAGAGTATTTATTGGGTATTTTGAATTAACTAGTTTTTTGGCTTGAAGCCCAGTCGGGTGAAAGCGCTTGCCATATTTGTTCCACTGTTCAATAAATAGAGATATATTTTATCTGAAGACTGCTTTCGTTGATGGTGAAGTGAAAACTGCCTTTTCATATATTGTAATTACCACAGAGATTTGTTTATGCAGATTGTTTCATTCTGCCGACCAGTACTCCTGTGTTTTGCTTTTATTTTACTTATTACTTTGTACAAGAGTCTTGATTTCTGGGCAGCAGTTGTTGACATTTTACCCTATCAAAGGCTTTTTGAACATCTACTGAGAGTAGGTATTTGGGGGATTTGTCATTCATTGTCATATTGGCTATGGCTTCTATGGTCAATGTGTTATCCCACACATGTCTATTATTCATGAACCCTAATTGATCATGAGATATGATGTGAGGTAGTATTTTATTTAGTCTATATGCAAGAATTGATGATATAATTTTTATATCTAGACTGATTAAAGAAATCGGACGGTAGTCGTTTGGGCTGAAATTATTGGCATTAGATTTATGTATAAAGATAGTTTTGGAATTATTTATGTTTAAATCAGAGATGCCAAATTGTATTATATAATTGTATACTTTAAGTAAGAGAGGGGCTAAAAGTTGCTTGAAGAATTTACAAAATTCCACTACAAATCCGTCTGGACCTGGGGCTTTTCCTGGTTTTAGTTTTTTTATGACTAAGAGGATTTTATCAGTGGATATTGGTGCCTTAAGAAAGTATCTATGGGTGTCATTTAATGTTGGGAATTGTAAGTCATCCAAGAAGAAATCAGTGGAGACATCTCCAGCAAGTTCTTGAGGTTCATAGACTTCTTTATACAACTCTTAAAGACATGAATGATTTCCTTGTCCGAGAAGAAGGACTTGCCATTATGGTTAACTTGTTTTATTCTAGTGGGTGGAGGTCTGATATTTATTATCCTGGCCAGTAGTCTAGAAGTGGTTTGAGCCCATTCAGCATATCTGTGAAGGAGTCTGAGGTCCATGAGAGAGTACTGTTTTAGTTGGACTTCATGTAATTGTTTTTGCAGGGAGATCATCTGTTTTTCTACATCTAAGGAGAACTTAGTTTGCAGTTCTAACTCCAGTCTTTTTAGTTCAGCTTCTAATGTCAATACATGTCATGTTTTGAATCAAAATACCTCTGAGTGTAGCCTTAGCTGCAGCCTATTGGATGTCTTAGGGAATGTCTGAATTGTCTAAGAAATTTGTTGTGTGGGATAGGAATTCCTGAACTTCTTGACAGAGATTTTTATTATTTAGAAGATTTGAGTTGAAGGACCAGTTTGATAGGATTTGGCTATAGGAGTTTGATCTAGTCGCATTTATTTTAAGATTAATTTTGGCATGATCAGAAAGAGTTCTAGGGTCGCTGCTGTAATTTACTCCATAAATTGAAAAAAATGTTGAGATTAGAAAGACCATGACTTATGATACACTGAAAAAAATGTACATTTACTAATTGATGGGTCCTCTCTGAAGGATTCAAATGGATCGCATAGATTAAAGTAATCTATTAAATCGCCTAAGAGGGTAGTGAGACTTGTGGGTTGTTTGTTAGCCTTGCATGTCCAGTCCAGTTCAGGTCTGTTAGTCATGTTCCACTCCCCACCCAAAATCTGTAGATGATTATGAAATTTTTCTAGAAGTGTATACATTTCATATAAGAAAGAGGATTGGTGTATACAAGGACCGTAAACATTTAGAATATGGATTTCTTTATTGCAGAAGGGAATAGAGCATGTTAGGTAACACCACCTTCCGTTAGGATACCACCCACTTGCTATTAATGAGCCTTTAAAAGAGTTTTTATCAATTATGGCTACTCCATTAGAATCCATGCAGTTCCCAGCAGTTATTATTTGTTTAATCCATTTCTTTTTGGCATCCTTTTCCCATTGTTCTTTTGTCATTTGAGTTTCTTGAATAAGAGTTATCGCGAAGATGGATTTGTAGGTTAAGTGCAACACTAGGTTCTTTTTCTTATTATTTTGTAGACCATTAACATTCCATGATTCCAACGATACCATTAGGGAGTTATTTTGGTAATCCGATAATTATTAATAGAGTTAGATAGGATGAAAAGAGAAGGTATGTTTAAGTTATAGAGGATTATATAACCAAGGTACCAATAATTAAGGGCATTTTTAGATGGATCAGACAAATAGTGATAATAAGAGAAAGTGACAACCACCCCTTTCAGACCTCCCCCCTGTGCATATCCACATCCTACTGCTATCTGAAAGAGATGATGGAAAACTATTTACAGTTCTATTATACAAAAAACTTAAATCGTTGCAAAATCCATCTGACTACACACACTAAAACGTCCTGCTCTATGTTAACGATAAACTGATTACACCAGAATATAAGCATTTACATGTACTAGCTAAATAAAGTGGATAACATAATCCTCATAATATTGGCGGTGATGACATTTTAAGGAAAATTTTAGAGCTGT
Source organism: Protopterus annectens (assembly GCF_019279795.1). Classification (NCBI taxonomy): domain Eukaryota; kingdom Metazoa; phylum Chordata; order Ceratodontiformes; family Protopteridae; genus Protopterus; species Protopterus annectens. The sequence continues at coordinate 558,542,668 of NC_056739.1, read as the reverse complement.
CATATTTAATACTAGATGATTACTTTTACAATACAAAGTGGATGACATCTTCATTTAAAGCACATAATAGACAAGTGTACCGTTATAGTTCCTAGACAGGTATTTAAACAATTTGTATTAATTGTCAGATACTACTAATAGATATCAGTTTTAGATATTAGTAGATATACTATCTACTGTTCCAAAGTGAATAGAGCCTGTGAATCCTAGTGAAAAGTTTCAGCAAAATACAGTGAAAGGTGAACAATATACTGTACACAGATTATTAGGGTATAGGACAACTTTAAAGCAACTTAAGCTTCTAATGACAGTACTATGACCATTCCATAAAGAAAGGTTATTATAACATGACCAAGTTATGGTTTCTTGGGAAAAAGAAGAAAAGAGAAGGATCCAAGGGTGATTAGAAATCTTTCAACAACACTCTACATAATACTTTATGAGCTGTTCAGTTTCCAATTTGACATTACTTATGCACTAGACAACACATAAGTGTTATAGTCCCAAAGATAGCAAAAGGATAACTTGTTTTTACTACACCTTCATGTATCTGCCCATTTAGGATTTGAGTGGATGTTTTCATATAACTATATTATAAAATATTTTCCCTTATAAATGTGCTTATGCGTGCGTGTGTTTATATTTGTGTGTGTATGAATTTGTATGTGTATGCATGTGTGTGTGAGTGTGTGTGTGTGTGTGTGTGTGTGTGTGTGTGTGTGTGTGTGTGTGTGTGTGTGTGTGTGTGTGTGTAAATATGGGCGTCTACATGTATATATGTGTATATATATATATACATATATATATCTATATATATATATATATATGTAAACATATAGTTATAGAAACACATACATAACAATATAAGTACGTACCCATACAATTAAATAAATCAAGTGTGTACGTAAAATGGTGTGAAGGTGAACTGCAGTTCCAGGTGCAGGGTATAAGGGTTATGGTAGTCAGTTACTGAATGGTTTACAGTGTTATATAATCATCCTTTTACTTGCTAACATTTATGAGATGAGCAACTTTATTTCTGTTGTAGACAGGACTAATGCACTCCAGAGTTTTGCGTTACAAATAAGCTATAGCAGGCTTAAGAATAAAAAAGGATTTTCATTTTAAAATTAGGATGTTACATCAAGCCTACTTCAGATATTTAGTTACACTTGTTGAACAGTAAGTGTGTTACAACTTTCAGAGATACAGTATATATACCCTCATACACTTTTGCCTTTAACTATTGTAGTAAGTAGAAGCAGATATATTTCCATGCACTGCAAAGAATAATAATCTAATCTCTCCAGTCATGACCCAACCCATATGTTAGCGGCATGAATGCCAACTTTTTCCTCTTAGGCTTTACTCTTGAGATGCATACCTCTCGAATGTCAAGACTCCTGCAGAATGACCAGATTTACGGTTTATAATACCAGCCTGTTACTCATAGAATTGTATTTTTTCTGGGAAATTATTGAGAAATGGCGTTCAGAGGATAATAACAGATATTTGACAGACAGAACTCGTACCCTTCAGAAAATACATTCTAGCCCCCGCCGCCCCACTATTTATGCTTTGCTCAGACCACTTGTTTCAAGAGGTTGTAAGCCATGTCTAGATGGAATTCTTTACATCCATGTCTCATGTGCACAGCTAGCCGGCCACCACCAGAGAGCCCACCACAATCTTCTATATGCAGTGCAATCACTAATATTGAATAACTAGACCAGAGATCCTCTATGTACTATATAACTACAAACTAATGTGGTACTCTCGAACTTCCATTGAACAAACCTAATCTATAATTATGTCAGAAACTGAACAGCCACATTTCATTTCTGCACATTGACCTGCAGCTGACTGGAAACTATCACTAAACCCTTTCCTAGCTACAAAGTGCACCTTATCTAAAAAGCAAAGTTGAGTCCTGAAATATAAATGAAAAAAAAATATCAAGTAAATTAAACTGGCACAGTTGCTAGAATGTCATTACCATCAAAACAAAATATTTTTGAGGAGCTCTCATATTTGAATGACTGCATTATAGTTTAACTGGGATGTGTGAGTCACGGAGAGCAAAATGAGAAGAAGGGTAGGATGCTTAAATATTAAGCACCATAGGGTTAGAGAGCACACTATAAATGTTAAACCAGAGTTCTGCTGACTGAGGTTATGCATCACAACTTAGCTTTAGGGAAGACATCAAATGTCTCTCACTCACTCTCCCATCCTTCCTTTCTTTCCTTTCCACGCTTCATAACAAAAAAAAAAAAAGTCTTAGATCAGGTATTATTTAAACCTACAACATTACATTATTTTCTTTCCATAGAAATGTAGCCATTTTGAAGGCATGGGATCACTTCCCAGGAGTAAGCAACAGTTATTTCCTACTTACAGTAGTTCTTCAATTCAAGAGTCCAGATGAAAACTTTGCAACTTCAGGCATCTTCTTCTGATCGGACTTGTGCGGCGTGTGGAAGTATAAGGAAACTGTTGGCGGTTTAATAGACTGTCTCCTTTAGAGTATCCTTCACTCTTCTTCCTCTTCTTTTCTTTTTTTTCCCCATTATTTAACCTTCCCCTAAACTTGCTCGTATAATTCAGATGATTGGGCGGAGCTGGCCTTGTGTGACGTAGCGCACATAGCGCATTTGTAAACTTTACCCTCAGTGGACTTATTCTTCCTAGAAGGTAAACTAGAAGATAACTGTAAGGTCAAGGGGCACTAAACGGCCGCATGGTTTGGTTGCACGGCCTGCAAATAGAACGCCGAGACAGAGAGGATTAGAAAAGGATGTTACCTGAGGTAATTATTGTGGCGTTGAGATTTGGATTTGGATGTGGTTTTTTACAGATACCGCAAAGCTGTAGCATAGGCCCACCCCTCCTTTTCTCCATCCACTTGGCATTATAACAGCATCTGGAACTTAAAAGCTTGCATCTGCATCACAATTTTGGAACATTTTTATTTATTCAGGATCAGGTCTGTTTTTTATATTCTTTGCATCTTATTATTTAATTTAATCTGAAGTAGTTGGCGGTTCACCAAAATCTTTGGAGAATACGGATTTCACTTCCTGAAGGTTTTTGATAGAGTAGCTGACACTGTTATGTTGAAAGGAGAGTATCGCTGGGTATTTCATCTGGAATCTGATGTTTTTATTTATCAGGTACTTGCAGAACGGTGATAGGATTTGTCTAGACTGCTTTATAGGAAGTGGTAAATCTTGGGCAATTGTGATTTTATTTCCTTTCCAGGTTATAAACTTCTTTTTTTTTTGCAGACAGTAGAATTGATTGTGCATGTGAAAGATTTAATAATCTTGTGTAGACGTGTCTAAGAGTATCCGGAGATTGAGACTTTCTCAAAGCCCGATGTATTCTTTCAATTGTGATCGACTGATAGATCCTTATTTTCCATGAAAAATTCAAAGATTTCCTTTGCAATATTGGAAATTTGTGGCTGTTCAAACTTCTCTGGTATACCTCTGATCAACACATTGTTACATCTCGCCCTTGCTTCAAGATCTGTTATTTTCTTTGCATATCTTTTATGGAGATTTTATTTGTGGAGATTTTTTTTGTAGTTCCTGTATTTTTATCTCATTGCTCATAATCTTTGCTTCATTTTGGTCCAGTCTAGATATAATTTGTTCCAAGTTGTTTCTAAATGAGGTTAGTTTTGTAGAAAAGGCTTGGATTTCAGACTGAAGTGGAGTTAGTGCTGCTTTGAGTTCCTCCATAGAAAAGGGCTGATTAGATTTAGTTTTCAGGTATTGTTTAGGAACTTCTGGCTGTGTTTTAGATGTTTTTTGTCTTTTCGTGGAAATTTCTTTCTCTGGAGATGTTATTAATGACAGTTTAGTCTTCGAAGATTGTGATTCCATTTGTTCCATCTTGATAGGATTTTTTGTTTATTTGCTTGTGTAGAATCTTTGCAATGCTGTCAGGCCCAAGCACAAGTAACTGGATTCACCACTAGACCACTGCTGGAAGGAGGAATTGGCTAACCTTTCAGTGCTTCAAATCCAAACATTTTTTCGACAGGTAGGTGCAATTAAGGTTACCCTGACTTGTAAGATCTTTTTTTGTAGGTTTTGATGCAGTGGTAACAAGTGATTTAAGTAGATTAAATGATAGTAGTGAGAGCTTACTGCAGTTAGTGCTTCCTAGTTAGCGGCCAACTAGGATTTCCCCCACCAAGGCTGAGTCTAACGTGTCCCACGTAAAGCAATCTGCAAGATGGCATGAGAGAAGTCTGCCATAAATTGATATGAAACATTAAAGTGAGTAGAAGTTCATGAAAGTTACTAGGATAACTAACAGGTAGAAAAAGAGAATGCAAAGATGAAGCAATAAGCCAAATATGGAAAGATGTGAATGCCATGCTGTCTGCAATAAGCAATGACTGAAGTTAGGCATATTATGAATAGGTGCACTGGAGAGTTCTAAGGATAAAACAGAAAACTCATAATGTGAGCTGGACACAGAAAATCTTACATGCCTGAAATACTTGGTAATAGGAATGTGATTACAGGAGTCCTTTTGCTTCATATTTACCAAGAAAGCTATATCAGGGATCAAAGGTACAAGATTTTAAAGTGATAACATCTTGAACTTTAGGCTCCTGACAGAAAGGGTTAAAGCAAAACGATACAGTAATGGCTTCCAAGATTCTTCTGGTTTTAGAACTAGGATATCTGTTAATAGTAACTTTTGCCTAGAATGTTGACAGGCACTAGTTCCTTGAGACTGCATGTTATGCAGAATGGAAGGAAAGAGAAAAATGTGGTTCTCTGGGCAAGGAGGAATCCCCTGAAAAGGAGGAAATGATTTCCATTGTCAAGAATATCCCTGTTATGTTACACTCAGAACTCAATGGTTTGAGCATATTGGATGCTGTAATGGGAGTCTCAGGGCCATAGAAAGAGCACCACGGATGGAAGGTAGAGGAACCACAACAGATGGATACTCATGCTGACTGGAGGATTGTCCTTGGGATTTGGAAGCTTTTCATATCTTTTCTGAGCCTCCTTTTCATTGTTGTTTTTAAAACCCTGGTTGGTCACTCCTTGCTGTTTAAATTGTTTATTGGCAAAGGAAGTTAAAGAGGGGAAAATATATTATTTGTTTGAAACAGGAAGGTTTTTCCCTACCTCAACTACAAAAGGGCCAAGCAAATTCTCTTTGTCTATCGGAACAATTAAAATCTCAAATCTAACATCTTCACAAATTTTTAATTATTAAGCCAAGCAAATGTCCTCAAAACTGATCCTGATGCAGCAGCCCAAGAAGAAGACTGCTGCTTCATAACTACATTTTAAAATATGCACTGTCACCTGTGAAATAGCTGTCACGGAAGCATTTAATGAATTCTTTATCAAAGAAGACAGAAGGCTAACCATTAATGTCTGCATGTTCTGAAATGACACAAGAGAGACTTTAACATATGTTTCTGATGTAAAACCAGTTGTTTTACATCAGGAAGGCATGTGGTCTAGACTCTTGTAGTGGGAGAGTGTGGCCTACACACTTCTACGTTGGGAATTGCAGGGGATTGTTGCATTATTTAAACTGCCTTTTGGTGTTGTGACTGTGATTTTATGCACTTTTAATTTCTAGTACTTCTGCATTTTATAGCAGAGGCTACATTCAGACTCGCTGAATCTAAATTGTTTGGTATCACTTGAGCAGTAAAACCAGTTCTTAAGTGAGATACTGAAATATCTGAGGCATCCGTTGCTTCCAACTAACTATAAATGCCTGTTTTTGCTGTAAAAGTGGACTTTTAATTTGTATTTGCATTTCACTGCCTGTTTGAATGGTCTGAACACTTTTTGGTCACATTTTACTGTACACTGTATTAGTTCAGCTGTAGCACTGCCCAGTTCCAAGTTTGCTATTTCTGGGTCTATTTTGTAATGTCTGAGCATCAACTTCAAGCCACCTTTGTTGGTGAAGGCTCTTCTGCACCCTTGTGTGAGGAGAGTGCTTTCTGGGTCCCATCTAATTGTGGGTAATTGGACTAGAGCTCAGAGAGAACATTCTTATTGTCTGGTTTGAGTTAAATATGGTATTTTCTTGTTTTATTTAAGCCCCGCATTTGCACTTGTTTGTGTGTAGTGCTCTATTGTGCATTGAGGCGCAGTGGTGGTTACAAACGCAAACATTTTGTTTGTTAAAATTTCCCTAACCACTTTGCCTGTGGTCCTCCAGAGGTTTCTGGTGGCCCTGTTTTACTGTCAGATTGAACACTAAGCCTAGCCTCAGAGGTACCAACACACCTGTCACTCACTAGCCACTCCTAAGCTTTCCTGATCACATAAATTTACCTATCACTATGGACGAACAAGTTCCCACAGTTTCTCTACCCAGTTGGTCAACATGGTTATCCTGAGGCAATGTAGCAACTGTGTCATGTTCACTGACAGCCCTCTACTCCTAGTACACACAAACACAATGTGTGAGAGATGCAACTACATTAATAACCTTGAATCCATGATCTCTCACACATCAGTCAGTACATATGACAATAAGCGGGTTTCCAGCATGCACACCTCATCTCCTACTCCACCCAAACCCACATCAAACATACCTACATATGCAGGGGTCCTCACCAGAAACTTATCTAAAAACCAGAGGCCTCCCAAACACAAGAACTCTACACATAATACTTCCTCTGCATAACACATTACACATAACACCTCATGCACCAGTCTCTCACCGGTCAAACCCTTAAGGCAAAGCACAAAATCAAACATATTACTCTTAGGTGATTCCACCCTGAGACACACTGATGTCCCTCTTACCAGGCTAGATAAGGAAAAGTTCATGGTCAGCTGTCTATCAGGTGCCAGGATAGGCGTATTACACATGTATTCAAGTCTCTCAACAACAGGTACTGTTATGACTCTGTCAAAGCCCATCTTGGTGTAAATAACTTGAGATGTACCTCTCTGAACTATATGATGAGAGACATGACTGAGATCTCGGACTATGTGTCTCAGGCAGGTATGTCCCTAGCCTTAAGCAGCGTTTTACCTTCACCTAGAATGATGTCTCAATACAAACAGAAAATTATTGACTTCAATAATTAGCTTAGCTTCTGGTGTCATTCTAAGGGGATACACTATCTGTCAGCCTGGGACGACATGATCAACATGCCTCAAAGCTTTGCCAGGGATGGTCTTCATTTGTCACCCCTGGGATTTCAGCTACTGGCTAAGGTTCTTGCACCCCCATAGTGCCTTTTTTTAGGCAGTGTCTCAAGGACAAAATTCCCAACATAAAAACTCCATCTAAAAACAACTTCAAGGTTATGCTGCTAAATGCTAGGAGTCTCAACACAAAACTGCACTCACTGGAAGCTGTCCTCACCTTGGAAGATGCAGACATTTGTGCAGTTACAGAGACTTGATTCAAGGCTGTAGAGAGCACCCCAGCCATACCAGGTTACACATACTTCAACACATTCAGACCTTAAACTGAAGCTGTAAAAACTAAAGGTGGCAGTGTATCAATATTCATTAAACTTAAATAGACTTCTAGACTGGTTAAACAGTATGACTTCCTGGAGACACTTCAGGTGCAATTAACTGTTGGTAGGACACCTATTCAAGTTATTGCCAGCTACAGGATCCCATCCATGAATCAGGACACCCACTTTGCCTATTTGGATCTAACTGAGTCTATCAAGATACATCCAAACACCATGGTTATGGGTGACTTTAACTACTCATCCACTGACTGGGTAAATTATTTGTGCTCAAACTCATTTGTCCAAAGGTTCCTTGACTTCATTAACTCCAATGCCCCTGTCCAGCTGGATGACACCCCCACAAGGGGTGCCAACATCCTAGATCTGGTGCTTACCAATAAAGAGGACCACTGTAGCACTCCCACTGTGAGGTCCTCCCTAGTGAGATCTGACCACAGATCGGTCTCATTCAAAGTAACTATCACACATAACCTCACCCTAGCAGCAAATAAACTAAAAAAATCTCCAAAGCAGATTATAACCTTTTACAGGACGGTATAAATAGCTTCTCTGCACCTCCTCCCTCAGATGGAACTGCCAACTATGCAGAGCTCTATACCAAAGTTTTACACAAACACCTGTACAACTGCATTGACTTGGCTGTACCTGATAGGACCAAACCAAGCTCCTCAAGGAACAGCAAACCTGCTTGGTGGACAACTGCCATTATCTGGCTTTACAATAAGAGGAAGAAATTGCTGTATAACAGTGAGAGGAAGCGAGCCCTCCTAAATTGGAAACACTCCCTCCTCAGCTTAAACAAGCAAATATGACTTTTTCTGAAGTCCTCCAAAGCAAACAGAGTCCAAATTAGCTTCCTCAACAAAGGACAACCACAAGGAATTCTATAGTTACATACGTAACCTAAAAGGAAAAGCCCATATTTGTGCAGAACTGGTAGCTAATGATACCACATATACTGAACCTATGGACACAGCTAACCTGTTGGTAGACAGGTTCTGTGAAAACTTCACTCCTCTGTAACCCACCATGCAACACCATTGGGTATTCTTTTCCATCATAGTCTAAACACTGGCTTCGTACCAGCTGAATGGAAAACAGCCACCAGTATTCCCTTGCACAAAGGTGGTGCTTCCACTGACCCCAGGAACTACCAACCTATTAGTCTGACTAGCCTTATCTGCAAGGCCATGGAGTGAATCAACATGGACCTTACCAACAAAGATATAGGTAATCTCCAAACACATGACCCTACTCAGTTTGGATTTAAACCTGGTGGACTTCTATGAGACAGTCACCAAGGCCCTAGATGAGGGGAAATCTGTGCATACAACCTACCTGGACTTAGCCAAGGCATTTGTCACTATCCTCCACTCAGGCATTATTGACAAACTCATCCAACTATGCATCAACTCTTATATCATTAGATGGGTCACTAACTGGCTCACCGATGGAACTCATATAGTCAAAATATGGAAATCCACCTTCAACAGAAGACCTGTAACCAGTGGTGTTCCACAGGGATCAGTCCTGGGACCCCTACTGTTTGGAATCTATTTCTCTAAAGTACAAGCAAAAACTAAAGGTCTGTGGCTGATAAATTTTGCTGATGACTGCAAACTGGGAGCAGTCATAGAATCTCCAAAAGATGTCAATATCCTAAAAGAGGGCCTTACACAAACAATGATTAGTGCCAAAGTCATGGCCTTAAACTCAGTGCAAAAAAATGTATTATCATTCCTTTCAGTAAAAGTGATGTTCCTGCTAACTACCAATTCAGCAGCAACACCTTAAGTAGGCACTCAGTGGTTTGAGACCTGGGCACACGGGTTGAGAAATCACAAGGCTTCCGCACAAGAAAAATTCAAGGTTTTCACCATCTGTCCTAAGGGGATCGTCTGAAATCAGTGTCACTTTATTCTGTTTCATATAGACTACTCAGAGGCGATCTCTGTCTTGCATATAAGGCAATCTCTGACCCTGCGTTACTGGAAATGCTTCATATCTGAAAGTCAAATGGTACATGGGGTATTTGCTCTAAAGTCCTTAACCTGGTATGTGACATTAATAAATCCTGCTGGAGGGACATATTTATCTCCCAGAGGTTACCACACCTTTGGAACAGACTTCCACTTCATGTCAAACAGAGCACCTCATTGGCCCTCTTCAAACGCAATCTGGATGATTGGATGGTTAACTGTAAATTCACCTCAGGGGTGCCACCTGTGTCCCTCTTGGACAGGGGCAATAGGTGCTGATCATGGAAATAAGGGTAAGAACTTGCCTAGGCTTGTAAGGACCATAGGACCATTAGCCTAGTAACTTCCTATGATCTTATGACCTTGACAGTTCAAAATTTGAATTGCTGAAGTACAAGAAACATACATCTTCTTCCCCAAATTATCTATTATTTTCCCATCTTTATTAGTATAAATGGGATCACTAACAGTGACCTGTTTAGTTGCAGCACCACTTGGTTAAAGAAACAACTGCTTAGTCTGATTTAGAATTAATAAACAGGTACTTATATGTCTGGGCAGCTTATGTACCCTGTCACACTTCTTAGGGCTCGAAGGTTACCCATCAGAGAGACTTAATACAGTGAGAAAAACATTTTAGGAAGCAGGCAATACAGGAGGGATAGGTGCAGCTTTAGGCAAATGTATCTCTAACAAATCACAACACATTTTTTGTGCCATAGGAATTTCATTCTGATCCCAGTGAAACATTTATATCTCCCTTTCTCTTCAGACCTGCTAGAGATGCAATAGGCAAAGGAGTCTTAATTAAAAGTCAGAAATGCAGCCACTGCAGATAAACTCCTCTTTTTTTTTCCAACAAACAGAACTTCAGTAAAAATGAGGAAGACGTAGAATACAGCAGGAACTATGAAACTATTCAATTCGGTTAGCACTTTCACATCAGAGATGCTTCATCAGACCATACATTTCATCAAAACTGACTTGGCTATATATTATAAGAACTGATTATAAAAACCATACTAATATAGCTATGTATATTATTATAAATGTCTCATTTTTAAATAAGGTTTAATAGATGTCCTGTCATTCAACTCTGGTTCCTTGACAGTCTGCAGCTGTATTATCCATCTCAGTTCACTTAGTTCAAACCTATTTTTATATCCCCCAACCGTAAGTGCTGATGAATTCATTCTACCACTTTGAATAAAAAATGATGTGTTCTATCTTTATCCAAGGTGTGTTTAGCTAGAGCACTCCTTTCTGGTTCCCCATTTCTAATTGACCCTAGATGTTCCCTGACCCTCTCTCTCAGTGAGCGAGTAGTCATACCCACATAGAAGGAGGAACATGTGGAGCAAACAGCTAAATATACCAAAGTCCTTGTTTCACAGTTTGCTCTAACTCTAAACTCATATTTCTTGTTTGTTCTAGGGTGTATAAAAGTCCTATCTAAACTCAATACTCCACATATACTAATACAGCAATGTCCACATTTATTTAGACCATATACTTTCTCTCTTTTGTTACTAGGCTGACATAACAGTCTCTTAAAAGATTTTTCTTGTTTTCATAACAGAAATTAGGCTTCACACCAACAATCCCCGCTATCTCTTTTATAATCAGTTTTTATAATATGTATTTTAGTAGTTATTAAGTGACTTTGTATAGGATATGTAAGGATGTATGAGTTAAACTAGAAAATGCATTTCACCTTTAAATGGATTGCATTAATTTAATTGATTAATAAGTTTATAACTGATTGTTTGATAGTTAGCTAGGGTGTGTGTGTGCGTATATATGTTCTGATGAAGCATCTCTGATGTGAAAGCGCTAACCGAATTAAATAGTTTTATAGTTCATGCTGTGCTTCTCCGTATTTCTCATTTTTACTAAAGGAGTCTTAATTGCCTAACTTGAACACGGGCTCCTCATCATAGCCACAACCTCGGAAAAAACTCATCCACTGTACGGTCCACGGAAAGCAAAATATGTCAATATATTTCTAACCCCCCCTCCAGAAAACCACACTACCACCATCTCCAAAACCAGGTGGCTTCCATTCTCCTACAGAATGGAGATACACCTGGAGTTGAATACACCTGGAGTTGCTTCTTTTCAAACTACTTCTGTCAGGTGCCTTCCAACCTGTTGCTGCCAGGCTCCAGAAAAAAAACAACCCTACAACCTCTGCAACCTCACCTAATTAATTCCTTCACTTCAGACACCAAAAAAAAAACTGCACTGAACAGACTACTCTTGCTCTATCTTGTACCCAAAGTGTGGCACCCCCCAACACACACTTTTCCCCTTTCCCCATTTTCTGAGCACAACTTAAATGACAGCGCCATCAAAAATCAGACTTTTGCACTGGACACATCATCTAATTCTCTCCTCTTTGCTCACCTGCTGCTTCTCTACTATATTTACTACTAAAATTAATCCACATTTGTTTTTCTACTTTATTAATAATATTTGCTCATTGTTTCATTTGTCTTTGGGACTCTCTACCTTCTATGGATACTCCGTGTTTGTGAATTATTTCTGTTTTATTTTTTGTGAATTTCATTACCGAGGCTGTGCTTGAAAATGGTCCATTGTGATCAGTGTACTTACTATCCTGGTACACAAACTAAAATAAATAATGGTATAAAATGTCATTGAAAAAATTCTGAGTCAATATTTTTTGTTGAATTCCTTCTTTTTGTTTTAAACACCTTTATTGAATTATCGCTTGTGACATAGGCAAACTTGCACTTATAAAAAAGTAATCAAACCATATTAAGTTCACATTTACAAACATTATACAACTTCTGAGTGACTATGATGCATCAACTGTCGATCTGATATGTCTTTTTTGGAGATTGTGTACCATTCAGTACAAGTGTAAAAATAATGAATAATGCTTTAGCTAGATATGGGATGTAAATTCACATTAAATACATTTAAAAACATTAAAAACATTTAAAACTTTCATATAAAAATCATTTTTATTATTTTTACACTTGTACTGAATGGTAGTTCTATTCAGACAGGATCTGCATGCATTGTTTCCTATGACACCTTTTAAACATTTTAGTTTGTTAATATGTCTTTAATTGTGGATTGGTTACTTAATGGACCTATTAAGGACTATATATAAAGGACTCATTTTTGTTGGTATGCTCATCTGATGAAGTTGCTGACGAAAACGCTGTGGTCCAGTTTAAGGCGTTTTGTTGTTTTTTGTGTGTTCATTTAAGTTGGTTTGCTACTGGTGAACCCTCCAGTGCCTTATTTTTTGGTTGTTTGTATTTGGGCACTTTTTTTCATTCTTTTCGTTTATAGAAAAGATTGTAGAAAGAATACACTGTTGCAGTGCAACAGTATGCATGTGGGACATATTTTTAAAAATGTAGCAAAAGGACAATATCTGCATCTTAGGTTAGTACTAGGCTAACTGCCGTTGTGAGCCATTTTAAACCTAGCCAATTATCCCTTGTGAGACTCAAACCCTGCACCTTGTGTTTATAAGGCAAACACCTTAACCATTAGGCCACCCTCCCATATCATTCCAGTTTAAACAATGAAGACACATTATATGAGAGGGATATTATTTGCTTTAAGCAAGAATTGTTAGACAGACGCTATAAGAAGAAGGAAGTTAATGAAGCAGTTCACTTCACTAATGAGAATAGGAGAAGGAGGGGGAAATCATATTTCTCACATAGGACATCTGCAATGAATGAAGGGCGTACTGACTCTGTTAGTAAAGAGACGCTCCCCATCTCCCTTTTTTACACTTGTGATATGACTGATATTTTAAAAATCATTAGAAATAACTGGTCTATTTTGCATCATGACCATGAAATTTATTCTACAGTGGGGGAACAGCCTAGATTTAGTTTTAAAAACAAAAAAATCTCTCAAGAGGCAATTATGTTATAAGAATTTAAAAAAAACAACAGAGATATAAGTGAACCTCCGATGCGTTGCTGCTTTAGATGTAATTTCTGTACATATATAGATTCTTCGGTGGAATTTACCATTACAACTAAGAAATATTATTTTAGAGTTACTGCTGATTGTCGCAGCAGAAACTTGATTTATTTGGCTAAGTGCAGGGCATGTGACTGTTTCTATACAGGTAAGACCAATTGGTCTTTATTGGAAAGAATGAGGGAACAGCTGTATAATATGAACAGGCTGAATGCATAATGCTTTGGCCAAACATATAGAATATGGACAAGAACATAAATTTGGATTTAGGGTGATAGAAATGGTAGATCCAAACACCCGAGGGGGTGATTTTAGAAATTTCACAGAAGAACGTGAGCTATCATGGGTTATTAATATGCAAGCAGACAGGTTCCCTGGCATTAATGAAAGAGTCTCTATCAAATCAGCATTGAAGGCTAGGGGCCTCTTTAAATGAATAAGTGTTTCTTTATTGTTTCATTTGAAATGTGTTTTTATTGGTTGGTTACACTGATGAGCCAAAATGAATGTATTATTTAAACGCTTTAATTTTGTAATTTGTTGTCTGAAGAAGCACATTTACTGTGTGAAAGCGCTTACCTTGTCTTATATTTTATTAAACTTGTTTTTTATACTGAGACAGTCGTGCGTTGGTGCCATTTTTATTCATAGACTTTGTGTACTTTAACAACCCATCTCCCACCTCAACAACCCATGATTACAGCCTATTAACATAATCATGCTTTTGTCTACCTTTTCTTTTCTTTCTTTTCTTTTTACACTGTAATGCCTACACTTCTTAATACCAAAAAAGAAAGAAAGAAAAAGAGGATGGACAAAAGGCATCTGTTTACTTTAATAACTTTATCACATACAAGAACAACTAATAATACTTCAATATATTATATGCAATTTAAATTGTGAAAGATTCATAGAAGTACTGTTAAGAAAATAAATAATTTTTCATACAGCTACCCCCCCATTGTTCTTCCAAGCATTAATGACATGAAGGGAAGCAAATCCCTTTCATTTCCTCACAAGTTTAACAAAGTCAACAAAAGTCCACTTTTTCCACTTACTCTTATACAGCTGTATTTCACAAATGTGATTGATGACTTGCAGTCTCAAATGTATTCACTAATTTCTATGCCGCTCATCTTCCTCCTCTGTCGCTCAACTCCAGATTCTGGTTCAATTCCAAGGTGATCCCACTTATCCTGGTTAACTCCTGTATTTTTCTCCATCTCACAAGCATTTCCTTTGGAACATTGGAAAAGGTTTCACTAGTTTATCAGGAGAAGGAGAAGCACAGTCGCCTTCTGCTTGATGGCTATTTTTTGTTGAACAAACTTTTGCATTCATCAAAAAATGAATTGATCTTGCAGGAAAAACATATTCTGAAGATAGCTGGGCACAACAGTTTGAATCTCATGCCTGCTTCTCAACATTCCCTGATGAGTGTAATAAATTAACTTCTCTTCTGTCTGGTGTACAGTGAATAATCACTTTCCACAAACTTTACTTTCTCCCACTTTTAGTACTTTGTCCTTCAGCTACAGTTTGCACAATCACCTCTTTCTGCTGGTAGAATTGCATCTTTACTATTAAAGGTCTAGGTTGCTTTCTCATGGCCAGGTTTGGTGCATACACATAATGTGCCCTTTCAATTAACAGCTCCTGTTGTGGAATACCAATCCAGTTGCTTATTTGTGCTTTCTTAAAGTTAATACAGCCTGTTCCTTCCAGCTTCTCTGGTACAGCAGAAAATCTCAAGTTTTTCGTACATATTCTGTCCTCTAATTCTATTATTTTTTGAAACATCTCTTCTTGAGCAGTCTCATATTCAGCCTGTCTTTTCTTCATTTCAGCCTCTGATTTTTTGCGGTTTTACCGCCTCATCTGAATATCTGTTTAAAGCATCTTCCATTTTTCCAACCTTTTGTTATTTTAGTTGAAATACTCAACAGTGTTTCATTTATTTTAATCAACTCTGAGGACATTTGACTTATTTTTCCTTTAGATTACTGGAAGTCATGTCTTCCACTGGTTTTTGCTGACCAGCTGAAGAATTCTTTTCAGTCATTTCCTTACCTTTTGAGATTGATTTTCCTTCAGGTTCTCTGAAGTTTTTTTTGCTGGCATCCAGGCAGTGCACATAGCCAGTTACTGAAATTTACCCCAGAATAAGAGTTTACTGGCCCTCTCTTCTGATTTCTGTTTTCACACTGAGACAGCTGAAATTAAGCTGTTACTCATTGTGTAGCCATCTTGGAAAACCCAGTTCTTGTTACTTCTTAACTATATGTCTTTTTCTTTTATTTCCACCTTAGTTTTAACTCCATTTTAAATTTACTAGACTCCTTAGCTATACTTTCAGAAGAAATTTCTATCTTCTCTAATAACGCCCCAAAATTTTCACTGCCCATGCCTTTAATTCCTCTCTTTTTAACAGATAGGTGGGGAAGCGCCAGTATCTCGTTTTTTATTTCATTACCCTGTATTTGTGAGTTATTAATGGTGTGTAATCTGAAATAGTTATTGGTGGTGTATCAAAACTTTTAATTAAATCAAAATGTTTTTGTGAAATATGATTTTTGTCTAGCCTAGCCCAGGTTTTGTGACTTGGAGAATAATATGCAAATTCTCTCCAAACTGTTACTACTGAATTCACATCTTCTATACTAAATATTTTCATAAATTCCTTCAAAAATCTACCCTCATTTTTGTATTTTACATTCTAGACCCCCCCAGATGCATCCTCACTGTTGCAGTTCCAGTCCCCACCTATAAGTAATATTCCCTGCTGAAAGCTGGTTATTTCTCCCAGAATTTAAGCCCCATTGCAGCAGTTTTAGGTGGAATATAAATACATGTCAAAGTAATCCTCCTCCATTGCCAGTAGCCCCTTACTACTAGAAATCTATTATTATCTGTTTTTCTTCTTCTATCACTACTGGAGTGCCCCTCGCAATTAATATATATATATATATATATATATATATATATATATATATATATATATATATATATATATATATATATATATATATATATATCTCAGACTCTGGAACAGACTGCCCATACATGTCAAGCCTCTTTGGCCCTCTTCAAAAGGAACCTTGATGATTGGATGGGAGATAGGAAATTCACCCCAGGGATCACATCAGTCGCCCTGCTAGACGGGGGTCCAGGGAAGTAAATATTGTGGGAAGAAATAGCCAGGGAATTGTTATGGCTAGGCTTGTATAGGCCCTAGGGCCGATAGCCTAGTACCAACCTATGAATCTATATATGTACTTCCCCTTTCTTTTGTCTCACATATTCTGCTGAATAACATTCCTGAAATCCTTTCATTATCAACTTCACATGCTCAGTTCTTTCCAAATGTGTCTCTTGTAGCATAGCTATTTGCAGTCTGCATATTTTAATATAGTTTCACCATCCTTTCTTTTTTGCATATACCCGTGAGACATTCACATTTAAAGATAATATGGAAAGTGTCATTAAGATAAGAAGTCATTGTTCACTCCTGTTAAGTATAACATTATTTTTAAATGTTTAGTTTCAGCTTTTGTGTTACATGCATACATTAATGTTTGTGAAATGTGCTTTTATTTGTGAACAGAAAATGGGGTAAAAGGAATGATCTTTAAGAAAAGAAGGGAGAGACTCCAACAGGTTGGAACCAAGGAGACTGAAAAAACATGATCTAGGCAGAAAAACCTTGTTTTTTGTTGGGGGGTGGGACAGGACAACAATGGTTAAGAAGCCTAAGGTTATGTACTGTTACATCTCTGAATAGTCTGGAAGCTAGTGGAGGGAAGGGTCATTCTTGACAAGTTTAAATAATTGAGAGGCAAGTAGAAAGTCATACATTTTTTTCACAAGGAGCCAGTTATTTTTTTAATGGAATATTTTGTTTGATTTTTTTTTCCAGTTTGGGTGATGGTTATTTTTGCTCAAGGACTGGCAGTGTATTTCAGTTAGGAACTAGCACACATGATTTTGTCTCCAGTTCTTCTACCTTATCTAGGATTATGTATGTAAGAGTAGCAATGAAAACAATTCTGCACATCATGAAATATATATTTAGCTAAGGGTAGTAAAATTAAACGTACCATTTTATTTATTCGCTATTTGGTAACCAGGCAGGTGGACTGGTCCAGAGACTCTTTTCAACCACAACACCGATGTACATACACAAACCAAACCTAAATATTCATAAAGCATATAACACATAAGAACAAAAGCAAAATCAACATTTTTAAGGGTCGTGAAACATAAATATTCTTATAGAAGAACTTTATGCATGTTACAGAGTCTGATGTAAGAGAAAGCATTGCAGAGATAAAGTTAAAAGAGTAAAACAAAAGTTGTTAATATTTACAGAGTGCTACATTTATTTTATTTATTTTATTTATTTATTTGCAGTTGTTTAACCAGGATAGTCCATTGGGCCTAATGAACCCAATTTCAATGGAGTCCTGGGGAGAAAAGCTCCTAAATACATATTACACAAAGATTAATATACACACATTGCATGTAGATTACAGAAGTAAACAAACTATGCTTAATATACTCTTAAAAGCTCCTAAATACATGTTACACAAAGATTAATACACACACATAGATTGCATGAAGATTACAGAGGTAAACAAACTAAGCTTAATATACACACACACACAGACTGCAGGTTCATTACAGAGGTAAACAGACTGATGAAAAGTATTTCAATCAAAGGAAATGATATCAAATTTTTTTTTTTTTTCCAGTTGGAATGAGGATAGGTAGTTAGATGGAGTAGGGTCAGGAGTTACTAGGTACTAGAGACAGGCAAGAATTTGTTATTTGGAATTTGAGAAAGGAAGGGAGAGGGTGAATGAAGTAGAGTGTTGGTTATGAGGGATGGGAGCAGGAGCATTCCCATGTGGAAGTTAGATGAAAGTGGAGTGATTTTTAAAGGATTGGAGGCTAGTAGTGGTACGAATGGAGGGGAAGGGAGTTCCATAAGCGAGTTAAAGAGTGTGACAGGAGGTATTGTCCTGGGGGGTGGAGTGGTCGGTAAACTTCTATAAGGTTTTGATTATTAGATCTGAGAATTCTTTGTGTGTGGTGCATTTTAAAGGTAGTGGCGTGTGAGGGACAGAGGGAAGGCTGGAAGATGAGTTTATGGGCATAGGTGAGCTGAATGTAGGATAGGTAGTTTGGTAGTTCTAGCCAGTTTAGTTTGTGCAGAGATTCACAGTGATGTGTTGATGATTTGTTGCTAGTGGCGAATCTGGCAATTTTATTGTAGCAAGAAGACAGTTTGGTTTTGAGAGATGATTGTAGATTTGTTAGAAGGGGGGCTCCATAGAGAAGGGAGGGTAAGAGAAATGTAGTAGAGTGAGTAAATTTGGTAGTTGAGGTGAGAAACCGATTTTGTCGGTAGAGCATACCAATTTTTTGGTGGGTTTTTTTTATGTTTAGTAGTAGATGGGAGTTGAATTTAAGCCTGTTGTCGATTTGAACTCCTAGTAGTTTGGCTTCGGATACCAGTTCAAGAGATGTTGAATTTTGGCTGGTGATGGAGAATAAATTTTGATCGAAGTTCTTGGTTTTGGAGGAGGTTAAAATCATAAGTTTAGTTTTACTAGCATTGAGTGCAAGATGGTTGTCTTTCATCCATTGCTCTGTGGTAGAAGGCATCTTTGAGTTAGTTTTAAAGATTTGAGATGGATATGGGGGCACAGATGATTGTGGGGAATCATCTGCATATTAAATAACGCTAGAGTAAGAGGGATGGAAAGGTAAAAAGTCATTAATGAAAATATGAAGGGAGGGGGTCCTAGTACACCTGAGGGACACCTGTGGGTGTGTTGAGGAAGGAGGAGGTTATTCCATTATTCCATTGCTTGACTTATTGCCTATTGAGAGAGATTTGAGGTAAGAGGAGAGGAGAAGGTTATCTAGTTAGGTTTTATAGTAGTTAGAGAGATAGTGTCGAATGCCTTGTGTGAGAGAGATGGAGAAGATGAGAAGGATGGTAAGAGACAGTGAAGCCAAGATTTCTAGCTTTTTTGGGAAAGGTCAAGGAAGGGTCAGAGAGCAGTGATGGGGTCTGAATGGGGGGTGGTAGGGGTTAATAGGGTGTCCAAGTTGTGGGGAAAGAGATGGGAAAGGAGAGAGTGGAAAGAAATGATTTCTCTAGGATCTTAGAAATGGGAGGAGTTGGAAATATTAGTATTGGAAGTTGGAAATATTAGTATTATTAGAATTTTTTCCAGATTTGAGACTTTTGTTTTTTTGGATATTTTAGATGATTATAGGACTGATAGATAGGGCAGATTAGGATAAGCAGCTATGCAGCAATGCTATGAGGGAAGCAAATAGGATGGGATGCAGGAAGGTTATTTCTTCGTAGGAGTTTTCACAGTAGAAGTTTGAACATGAAGTGTTTTTAATGATAACATTTTTTGAATAGTAGGATAACATAACATTTAAGGACAACATATAGGATAAATGTTGAGAACAAATGTTGTGTAATAGCAATGATGGAGTTAGAATGCAATTATTCTGCAAATGGTACAATTAACCAATTATCAGTTCGCACTTACACTCTGTATCCTGTTTACTTGAAATTCTCAAGGAAATTCCAGGTGATTTGCCTGGCTCAGTGATTTCTGTTTGCTGAGTAATTCAGGGCTTTGCTTTCAGTAAAGTTTTATTTAGAGAGGCAGAGGTTGTTATAATGTGATAATGTTCTTGTTAGCAGATTTGCCTGGTCTTGCATGAGTAGTGCATTACTTGTTAGCTGTCAAAAGAAGCAATATTGTCAAAGAAGACAATATAAAAAAACAAAAATAGCCACAAAAAAACATTTTGAAAACACCAACAAAAAAACAAATTAAAAAAAAAAAAAAACAGTGGAAAGTGACCAACAAAAAAATGGGCTGGGTGAATATGGAGACTGTGGTGAAAAACTAAAAGTCAGTGTGCAGAATATCTATTGCAGTGGTCACGACAGCTTAAGATAGATAAATAAAGATCAATATATAGAAAAAGGAAATAACTATGCACAAGAAAAAAAAGAACAATGGAAAACCCTGAAAAAAAGATAATCTAAGACTGGAGTGAACCTAATATGTTATAACATGTGTGATGTACATAGCACAGTGGTACTCCTCTGAGATGTGTGAGACCACCTCTTCGTAGAGACAGCCCATGTGTGTAATGAGCCAAGGAAGCCAAAGAAGACACCAAAAGTGGCTTACCATGGTTATTTAAGACAAATGTGTGGATTTTATCTATTTTGTTGAAATTGTGTGTTTACTACACAAGACAAACTACAACAGACAATCTATGTTCCTTGATTTACAAAGTGTTTTGAACGTTCAAGACATCATCCCAATAGACATCCTACTTCCCGAAGTATCCTTGAGTGTCCAAGAAGAAATTGAAGAGCTCAGAAAAAAAGTGATCTGAAAATGTGATAAAGATAAAGAAAAAAGAAAAATAAGAAAGAAAAAATAAAGAAAAAACTTGTCATAAAAGAAAAGACTAAAGTCGTAAACACAAAAATAAGGATGCATTATAGATAAACTCACCAGCTTAAATATAAACCCCTATGTCACTAGATGGATTGCAAACTGGCTCAAGGACAGAACCCACATGGTTAGAATTGCTGGAGCCATGTCAGACTCCAAACCAGTTACAAGTAGTGTCCCACAAGGCTCAGTCCTGGGAACTCTCTTGTTCGGTATATATTTCTAGGAGGTACAGGCCAACACGGAAGGACTGTGGCTGACCAAGTTCGCAGATGACTGCAAACTGGGCACCATAATCGACTCTCCAGCCGACACAAGCATCCTCCAAAAGGGCCTCATAGAAACAGACAACTGGTGCCAGAGCCATGGCCTCAAGCTAACTGCCAAAAAGTGTATAGTCATCGCCTTTGGCAAAAACAAAGTGCCCACAAATTACCACATAGGTGGAAATCCATTAAGTACAGAAGAAGTAATTAGGGACCTGGGGACCCAAGTTGATAGCAATTTCTCATTTGACAACCACATGGCCAAAGTGGTTAGAAAAACATTTTATATAGCCCACCTAATCATGAAGGGATTCACATCTAGATCAGGGGAGGTCATCGTGCCTCTTTACTCATCCCTCATCAGGCCCATAATTGAGTACAATGCCCCTTTTGGGATGTACCTTACCAGACACCTGCAGCAACTGGAAAGACCCCAAAAGTACCTCACCAAAAGGATCAAAGGGCTCAAACAGATGCCATATGCTGCCCAGTTAAAGAAACTCCAGCTCTACTCAGTGGCATACCGCCTGTTCAGAGATGATCTGTGCCTGATGTATAAAGCCATGTCCAACCCGGAATTAATGGACATGCTGCACCTCAGAAAATCCAAATCCCATCGAGCTACGTGCTCGAGAGACTTGAACCTCAGCACTGAAATAAATAGGACATGCTGGAGGGACAGATTCATAACCCAGAGGCTCCCTTCACTCTGGAATAAAATCCCAGTCCAGGTTAGGCAGAGTCCCTCATTGACTCTCTTCAAGAGGAATCTTGATGAGTGGATGGGAGATCGTAGGTTTACCCCGGGTATCACTTCTGTGTCACCGTTAGACAGAGGCACAGTATACTAACCTCGAAAAAGGGCATAGCAAAATAAATTTAAAATGGGTGGCGAAAGCCAAACACATTCTGGCTAGGCTTATAAATGCCCTAGGGCAGATAGCCTAGTATGAACCTATGAACCTATGAACCTATTATTAGAAAGGGGATCTAAAGGACAGACAAACAGAACCATTTGGAAAATATAACATCACAGAGGAATACGAAAGACAACTGGACAGTAACTCACACAAATAATCAAGAACCACAGGCAGCCATGCCTGAAGATGATCCTGGTTCTTTGACTTGCATTAACTAAAAATCTCTCCTAATTACCATATATGATTTCTAGTTTTCTCGTCTCCTTTAGTACCTGCTGCATATCCTCAAAAAGGTGCCTAAAGTGTGTCAAAATTTTATCATCCAAGCAATTAGATGATGATGCTCTAGAGTGGGTTTTATCAAACTACTGTGTTGTGTGAGTAAATCTAGTCTGTGGGAAGCATGTGGTAAATGCCCTGCCAAACTGAAAAATGAGAAAGTTCAGTTGTGCATATAAACTTATCATAATAGTAGATGCTCAAATAATCACTGCTGTAGTAGCCTTAGCTATATAAGTTATATATTGCAAAGGATATAACAGTCAGACAGCTTCCAAAGCTTCATGGCACCTTCCAGCCCCCACACTGTCAGGCAACTCAAACTGAGCTTGAAAAGTCAATGCCTGCAACAACAAAAATAAATGTCCACACCTTGGAATAAGAAGCACACCAAACACAAAAGGGAAGAAGGGAGGGAGCAGCTACTACAACAGTGATCATTCCAACATCTGCTGTTATGGTAAATTAACTTAAATGACTACAGTATGTTCATCATATTTATCACTGCTGCAGTAGCCTTAGCAACACAGGTAGCATACAGGACTTTAGTAAATTTGGGAGATGGAAGGAGAAAAGTCCATGAGCCTCTAGAGAATGGTATAGACCTAGCAAGGGAAACAAGTTTATAGTGCTTTGTAAATATATGCACAAAGGATCAATTAGCTTCTAGAATCCTTCTAGAACCAAACTCTTTCCAAAAAAGCATAGATGAAACCAAGGCCGAGGTAGAGTCAGCCTTGACCTGGCCTGGAATAATTTTGCTATGGTTAGTATTGTGAATCCCCTCTTCTGGCCCCGTAATCAAGGAGCCTCAATCCTTACACTGACACCAGTGAGGGACGTTCAACTGGAACAGAAATAGATGCACACAGTATTTTCAGATGCAGCTCTCTGCACCAAGCACAACTTCCCTTGAGAGCACACAGAGAACATACACAGTCTGGGGGCTGGGTTTCCCCCTCTCTATCCAGGCCTCCAGTAAGACTCCCCACTGGCACAGCTGTAGAGTTGAGTCCTCAGCTGAGTGTTCCAAGCCAAGTCCTCCACCACCCCCTCTGTGAAATCAGGGCTCTGTGTCCCTGCTCCAAGTAGCTGATACACAAACACACACACACACACACACACACACACACACACACACACACACACACACACACACACACACACCCTTTGGCAAGGGCACAGATTTACTAGCTATGCCCCCTTCTGCCCAAACTATAAGGTAGGTACTGCCACCAGAATACTCCAAAGCCAGCTACTCTAAGGCTCTTACAACGGTAACCAATTATACTGAGTAGAATTAATACTAATACAAATGGTAGTGTCTGACCAATGCAGCAAGGCTTTCAGGAGTGGCCACATTGTCACCAAATAAATATACCAGTACTCTCAAAGGTTAAAATATTCCCTAAAAGACCAGCCACAATGAAAAGTTTAAATATATTTAATAAGAAATAATAAAAGAACATGAAAATACTAAATATCTATTTACAATGAACACCAGAGTTTTAATCACAGGAAATATTAAAAATAAAGTACATGGATAGATTCATACAGTTACTGAAAAAACAGTATTTAACTAATCTCACTATATTTTCCTGAATGATCTAAAGAAATACTATTCCCTGGTTACTTACTAAAGCAAGGCAAGATGAAGATGGTGAGGGAGCCTTCTTTGTCAGGTTTCAAAACCCGACTGCACTGGAACTTTCTTCTCATCCAGTATTAAAACATAATTTCAGTGCTGAATTGTAGAATGGCATCACATACATCTGGTCATGTGACTTTGGTTCCCATACTACCCCTTTGCTAGAAACTGAAAAAGAAGTTATGTACTCGCCATAACGTTCCATCTGAGTTGTTGATTTTCATGTATCTTCAATGGATGTGTTCAGTTCCAATACCTCTGAACCAACGCAGACGCTTGCTAAAGCTCGTGGTAACCAAAAACTCTCTAGCTTCCCGCTTTACCCATAATGTAATGGGTTCATTATATCAGTTTGAGTTTACTGACAGAATAAATGGAAGAGGAGGAAAGAAAATATTATATTTTCAATGGGGACCATGTCTGTGTCAGTCACCATTCAAAATAGTTAGCCAGATTGTGATAAGGTAGAAATCACCTGCTCTTCCACAAGAATTAGGCAAGAGGTTGGAGGGTGGGGAGTTGGGTATACATAAAAATTGACAACTCAGATGGAACATTATGGTGAGTACATAACTTCTTTATCTGAATTTGTCAATTTTCATGTTATCATCAACTGATGGGATAGAGTACCCAGCTACCTTATTTCCTGGGTGGAAAAGGAAGGATATCCCTAAGCACCATTGAGCCAAATGATGCTCTACCCCTGGAGACCAAATCCAATTTGTAATGAGTAATAAAGTTATGGGGCTTAGCCCATGTTACTGTTGCACATATGTCATACATGGATGCTCTAGACTGAAAAACAGCTGATGTAGCTACAACTCTTGTGGAATGAGCCTTTAGGAGTTTTGAAAGAATAATGCCGGATTTGGAATATGTAAAGGAAATGCAGTTAGCCAGCCAGTTTGCTAAAGTGACTTTGGATACAACTTGTCCCAATTTGGTATGTGAGAAAAAGATAAAAATCTGGTCTGATTTTCTGAAGTTTTTGTCCTCTGTAAGTAGAAAAGTAACTGTCTATGTACATCCAAAGAATGTAAGCAATACTCTCATTTATTAGAATAATTGGGGAAGAAAACTGGCAAATTGATACATTCATTAATGTTGTTCTCAGAGTCCACTTTTGGAAGGAATGAAATACTGTTTGAGTGAAACCCTGTCCTTACGAAATACTAGATATGGATGTTTAGATGATAGGGCTTGAATCTCTGAAATTCTTCTGGCAGAGGTGAGCACAACTAACAGAATAGTCTTCCAGGAAAGGAACTTTATATTACAAGTGTGGGCAGGTTCAAATAGTTGCTGAGTGAGTGCTTGTAATACCAATTTGAGTACCCATGGTAGAGTAGGGTCTTTGAAGGGAGGATGTAAGAAAAGAGTACCCTTCAAGAAAGACTTAGAGTTTGTAAGAGGCCACAGAAGAACCTTTGAAGCCAATATGGAAGTTGGAGATGGTTGCTAGTTGAACTTTGATGGTGGAGGCAGAGGCCCCATTATCAAAAAGCAGTGCCAAGAACTTGAGGATTTCATGAACTGGGGCTGAAAAGGGTTCAGTGTAATTTTGTAGAGCCCAATAAACAAACTTCTTCCATTTACTAGAGTACAGTTTTCATGTGGGAGGCTTATGAGATGATAGCAGTATGTGTTGAACCGGAGAAGAGAGCATAGGTTGTCTGGCTATTACTGGAAGTGGAGATAACAGGCTGTCAGTTTTAGATTGTGAATGTCAGGATGGACTATGCTTGTCAGGTAGGACAGGAGATCTGGAATTTAATCCATAATCCAAGGTTGTTTGATTAGGTGAGGACAAAGGAAGGAGAACCAAATCTGTTGAGGTCAAAAGGGGGATATGAAGATGACTTTGCTCTTTAACCTGATGGCTTTCTGAAGAAATATGGGAATCAAAGGTATTGGTGGAAAGACATAAAGGAGACCAGGGTCCAATTGAGAAGAACAACATCCCTTGGGACTACCCTCACAGGGGGAATTACGGAAAAATAACTGCTGCATTGTTGTTTAGGGGAGAGGCAAATAGATCGCAGCAAGTCCGGCCCCATGACTGAAAATTTCTCTCGGAGACTCTCTGACTGAGGGACCACTAGTGAGGCAGAAGAATAGACCTGCTTAACTAGTCTGCTTTCACAATGGACTTACCAGGAATGTGCACTGCTATGAGAAAGTGGTTTGATGAAATCTCCCATTGCCACAATATCAGGGCTTCTCAACATTCATTAAGACCTTCAATTCTTCATTAAGACCTAGTTTCTCCTTGTTTGTTGATATACCGGACAACTGATATGTTGTCTGTTTGGATCACAATCATTCTGGAAGGGAGAGCATCCTGAAAGGCTTGCAACACTAACAGCAACACTGCCTCATTTCCAGAACACTGATGTGTAATGAGGCCTCTACTGGGGATCAAGTGCCTTGGACTGTCTTTCCACTGCAATGCTCCCCAGCAGGGAGGCATCTGTACTCACTGTGGTCTTGGGCTGAGAGGGAGAAAAGTGACATCCTTTTAGAATTTGTTCTGAATGAATCCACCACTTTGCACATGTTGGTGATGGAAATTGATGTGGACATGGGATAAGTGTTGATCATTGTGCTGCATGCAACCACTGTAGAATTCACATATGGCATCTGGCCAGGGTACAAGAATTATTGATGCTGCAATGGAGCCCAGTGTTCAGAGAACTAGTTTAGCTGGCACTTTGCTAATTATGCTCAAAACTTGTCTTTGAATTGTCTGTAATCTTTGTGAAGGAAGACAAGCTATGGTATTTTTTGTGTTTAAAATGGCACCTGTAAATTCTAGGAACTTGAGTTGGCTCTAGGTGACATTTTTTGTAGTTGACAGTTATTCTCAAAGAGAGAGCACATTGGAAGAACCTTTTGTCTGGCTTCTACGAGTGAATGCCTGGATATGGCAGTGACTAGCCAGTTGTCTAGGTATGGAAACACTCAGAATCCATGCAGTCTCAATTGAGCTTCTACTACTGCCATGCATTTGATGAACACCCTGGGGGCTGTGGTAAGACCAAAGGGCAGTACTCTGAACTGGTAGTGACTGGTTCCCAGCTGGAAGAGCAAGAACCTCCTGGATTGCCTGTGCATTTTTATGTGATAGCATGCATCCTGGAGATCTATGGAGCACTTCCATTCATCCTCTTCTAGAAACGGAAGAATGGACTGAACCATGGCCATCCGGAATTTGGTTCAACGCACCAATTCATTTAGTTTGCTGAGATCTCGAATAGGTCTTCATTCCCCTTGCACTGAGATGCAAGCCAAAACCAGTGGTCTGTGGCTGACCAAGTTTGCAGATGATTGCAAGCTGGGTGCTGTCTTAAATTCTCCTAGTGATGTGAATATCCTCCAAGAGGGCCTTACCCAAACTACTGACTGGTGCCAGAAACATGACCTCAAACTGAATGCCAAGAAATGCATCATTATCCCCTTTGGGGAAAATGTCATCCCCACTAATTGTCTCATTAATAACAACTTACTAAGCATGCAATCAGTTATGAGGGACTTTGGCACCCATATTGATAGCAACCTGACTTTTGACCACCACA
Source organism: Protopterus annectens (assembly GCF_019279795.1). Taxonomy (NCBI): domain Eukaryota; kingdom Metazoa; phylum Chordata; order Ceratodontiformes; family Protopteridae; genus Protopterus; species Protopterus annectens. The sequence continues at coordinate 558,515,017 of NC_056739.1, read as the reverse complement.
TTGCCTCTGTTCTACAGAAAGCTTTCTACATGGCCCACCTCATAAGTAAGGGTATTTCATCCAGAAACAAGGAGGCCATAACATCCCTATACTCCTCCCCTATCAGACCCATTATCAAGTACAATGCCTTCTTTAGCATCTACCTGGCCAAGCATATGCAGCAGCTGGAGAGATCACAGAGGTTCCTGACCAGGTAAATCCAGGGTCTCAAACACCTATCCTACACAGATAGGTAAAAAGTCCTGTCCCACTCTCAGTCTCATTTAGACTGCTCAGAGGTGACATGTGTCTGGCATACAATGCCATCTCAAACCCAGCCTTAATGGAGTTACTGCATATCCATAAGTCAAACTCCACTTGCGCAACCTGCATGCAAGGCTGTAACCTGGTCAGTGGCATTAACAGAACTTGGCAGGATAGATATGTGTCTCACAGTCTCCCCCATCTGTGGAATAGTCTCCCTCTCCATATCAAGCAGAGTACCTCTCTAGCCCTCTTTAAGAGAAACCTGGACATCTGGATAGGAAACAGAAAATACACCCCTGGGATCCCAACTGTGTCCCTGCTGGAAAGGGGAAATGTGCTGATTTTGTGGAAATATGGACAAAATTCTTGGCTAGGATTATAAGTGCCTCCAGGCCAGTAGCCTAATACCATCCTATAAACCTACGAATCCTGTCTTTTTTGTCATTAAAAAGAACCTTGAGTAAATTCCAGATCCTTTCTGGTCTGGAGGGACCTTTTGGACGACTCACTTTTCTAACAGCTTTTGTAGTTCTAGCACTGATTTTCCCTTTGATTGAATAGAACATTCAGGATGTTTTTGTAAGAGAATGGTGTTAGTGAAAAGGGAATAATATAACCTCTGGATATAATTTCATTTGTCGGAAGTTATCTGTAGCCAGGCTCTCTGGTGCAGGGAAAAATGACCCCTGTCCTCCTCCAGAGGTGGGTAATTGAGCCTCTCACAGGAGCACTGGAAAGGTTTACCAAAGAACGAGTCTTGGAAACCTTGATTCTGTGGACCCCCTCTGCTGTGAGAGATGCGTCTTCCATTGCAGCTGCCATCTCTGCCCCTGGGACAGCTGTCACTACATGCATAAGGAAAGGACCATCGGCACTTCTTCTTGAACCACATTTTTCCACTAATGCACTTGGTTCCTTGAAAAAGGTCTCTGAGGAGTGCAAAAACATATGCCCACTGCAGAAAGAGTATTTCCATCCTTTCCACCCAGTGAGTGTGTCTTTAATTTTGGGTCCAAACAATGAAGTGCCTTCAAAGGGAGTATTGATGAACATAGACTTAAAGGGTTCTGCAAAGTCACAGAAACACATCCAGGCATGTCTCCTTAAGGTTACACCTGAACCATTGGCTCTTGTTGTCCCTTCGGCTGCATGAGAAATGAGCTTCATGGATGAGTTAGAAATGGAAGTCAGTGTGGCCAACTGAGAAGTTAGAGTCCCAAACCTTATAAGAAATGGTTTCTGAGAGGGTATCCAAATGTTCTTTAATCAGATCCCTCTGCAACCTCATAAAATGCACCAGGTAATTCAAAGACCATAAGGTAAAGGTCGATGAAGCAAATATTTGCTTCCCTATCCTATCCATTATCCTAGACTCCCTATTAGGAGGATGAATAGTGGAACTTTCATCTGCCAGTTCCTTTTTGGTGGCTGCTGCCAGGACCACGGCATCTAGTGGTAAGCCCTTAGTCTGGAAGGGTTTGTCTAAGGGTGCAGTTATGATTTTGTCTGGTCTCCAGGGTATTGGCTCAACAGAGTCAGGGGTCTTCCACGCCCACTGAGAGATCAAGTCAATGAGCTCATCGAGGGGGGTCATCCAGGAGGTAGATGATCGGGTGCCAAAGGCCTGCTGGTAAACAGATTCCCCGGATATAGGATTGCTGGACTGCCAACCATTTCTCTGTTTCAAAATTTCCAGGATGTCTCCAAAGGAGACATCATCAAAATGTGATCATGGGGATCCTTTGCCTTCCTCAAAATTTGTGTCTTCAGTGTATGATTCTTCTGAGGAATCAATGTGTTTCCTCTTACACTTCCTCTTCAGAGGAACCTCCTCAGTGGGAAGCTATGGGGAGGTGTCGGAAGAAGTAGCTCCAAAATGTAGGGTTTCCTGAGGCCTTGACACCTGCTGTGCACCTGGAGAAAGTGGACGTGCAAGGAGTGACTTGGAAGGTTGTTTCGAGGGGGGTAAAACCAACTGGTGTCTTGGAACAAACAAGGCCCGTTGCCTCAAAAGCCGATCCACCCATGGTAGGAAGGAAGTCTGGACCTGAAGGAACAGAGCTCGGCACCACAGTATCCCTTGATCAGGGCAGACCTCTCCCAAGGCATCAGCCAGAGCTGAGCTGATCCATACTGAGGCTCTGAGGAGAAGAGATGACTCCAAAAAAACATGGGTCGACTCAAATTCCTCAGAACTTACAAAACAGGTACGGCTCTGGGAGGTCTCCAGTTCTGAGCAAGCCAGAGAGCTCAGAGATGCAATCTGCACCAATGAAGAAGACAATTCTAGGACCAAGGCAGTCAGTGCCGGACAACTCAGAACCTAGGACTCTGAACTTACTGCAGAAGTCAGAGGAGAAAAGGTGCTTGGAAGTGTGGAAGCAGAATGACCCTGACCCATCAGAGTAGTAGGCCTTAGAGGTTCCAGGGACTCCTTGTGCTGAGAGTATCTTCCTCACCATTCTTTCCAGATCTTCCTCAGTGAAGTTTCTGGAAGAATGGGTGGATTTTGCAGGGGAGGAAGGACAGTCCAGGAAGGGGGAAGGCAGTTTATCTCAGAAGGAATCAATAGGTGGGGAATACCTGGACCTGGGCAGTGTTATAAATTATTTACTCAGCACTGATGAAGATGGTGTTGAAGGCACTGTGCTCTACGAAGGCAGTACAGAGGAAACTGTTGATACTGTTAGTTGAGCTGTGGGTTCTGACAAAGTAGTTGAAACCTACAACTTAGACTTTAAAGTCAGTGTCAATACAGGAATAGACACTGAAGAGCTCTGTTTTTTTTGCCTCTGAAGATTTGGAAGAGGAGGTCGAGGAAGCTGGACTTGACTTGGATGATTTTGACATATCGGGTAGGATCTTTAGACAGTGACCCAGAAATAGCATCACTGAAGGAGGAGGGCAACAGCCCCTTAAAATCAACTTTCTTTTTGTGCTCCACTACAGCTCAATGGCTAAAGGAATGACAAATGGAGCAGTCTTCTTGTAAGTGGTGACATCTGTGATGCCTGTGCCCTGGCCCAGCAATCAAGGAGCCTCAATCCTCACCACTAACACCAGTGAGGGGTGTTTCATATAGGAGGAAAACATAACAAATACACACAGTAAAGTGCAATTTCCCTTAAGAGCACACAGAGATCACAGTCAGTCCGGGGCTGGTCACTCCCTTGCTCTCCAGGTCCCAAATAAGACTCCCTACTGGCACAGCTACAGGGTCCAGATCTCAGCCTAGTGGGCAACCTAAAACCTCCAGCACCCCCTCTGTCCAACCAGTGCTTCGCGTCCCTGCCCAAGTAGCTCACACACAGACACACACACACACACACTTTGAGAAGAGTTTATATAACCACACAGACACTCCTGGGGAAAGCTGCCACAGGTTCTCCAGCTGTGCCCCTTTTTCCCAGACTATATGGTAGTACCAGCTGCCACCACCCACTAATATTTATCAGCTACTCAAAGCCCCTTAAAAGGGTGTCATATTATTACTGTGCAATGTTATCCAATTGGTAGTATAGCCCAGGGCTAAAGTTACTGGAATGGCTTTGTAAAATTTTACCAAAAGCATGCAATTACTCTAAAGAGCTTAAATTATCGCTACAAAAACAGCCACAGTTGAAAGGGTTTAAAAATATTTAATAACAAATAGTCAAAACACAAGACAATACTTTTTACTACACAGTGCTAGTCAAGAGTTCAGAGATCACAGAGAAATACTTAAAATAATTCAGTAGTACAGTTCTGACAACACAGAAAAACACAGTCTAATCTTTCTAGTTTCTAGCTATTTCTAAGAGAAAACACAAGTCTAAGATAAACTTACATATACAGCAAGACAGTGCTGATGAGTTGGATGGTCAAGACAAAAATGCTTAATGCTCTCTGATTCTCTCTATTTTCGCAATCACATTCCTGGTTCACATTGCATCATTCTTCCCACTTTCCTGGGTTCCCAGGCTAACAGAAACTACATTTACATTCTTCACCTCTGGGCAGAAACCAGAGCAATAAAGGACATTTATGCATGCAAATTCTGTCCATTTAACTCTGGCCTTAAAACAATAGACAGGATGCCTCACTCTAGACTTACTGGCTTAGAGTTTTAACATCAAAAGGTCACAACATGCTTTATTTGGTCAGTAGAGTGCACTGTTGTTACATTTTTTCAGTTCCACATGTAACACTATTTTTACCATTTAAGACACACGCCTGTGGTTTACATTAATATTTACAGATGACAGAATTATCTCAGAAATTCTATCTGGCTAGGCTGGCAGCCTTCACCTGTCTTCACCCAATATTCACAACATCCTAAGCAAAAAACACATAGCGAGGGCTGGTCCGAATATGGAATTTTGTGACAGCACTTTGTACATCTCCTAAACCCCACATGGGTTTTTCTCCTTCTCCTTGTCTTTATCTACCATGGGCAGATCGGGAAGACTAAAGTCACCACACAAACACTCAGAGATTCACACACACACACACACACACACACATGGAACAAAGGGATACTCTTAAAGATAGAAAAACATTTTTTTAAAGATACACTGGGGAGAATAGTAAGGAAATAGCAACAATGGTAAAAAAAAGTTATTGAAGGGTAGAGGGGAAGGGTACTGACAATAATACCTACGGAGTACATAAAGTAAAAAGGTGTGATAGATATAGAAAACAGAAGATGTGAAAAAAAGTAGGAAAAATATAAGGCAAAAAGATTATAGAAAATTCACTTTTCTGAAGAGCTCATGAGTAAGGCAAAAACCATGTCTGAAGCTGATAGCGACAAATAAGATTTGAGGTGATGAACCATTTGTATTATGGGTAAAGGGGGAACTTGAGAGTTTTTGGTTGCCACAAGCTTTAGCAAGTGGATTGGAACTGAACTCATCTGTTGAGGATTAACATGAAAATTGACAACTTCAAATCCATAATTTAGCACATATGTGTTACCTTACATATACACAGAGCTATGCTGAAATGTGTTATAGCATCTGGAAGCTATAAAACCATTTCAAAACTTCCAACCTTCCATGGTAGCAATTAGTTCACCACTAAGGACAATATAGTAGGATTCCTAGTCCTGGTTTTCCCAGACATTTCATCTCTGGCTGCAATCAGAACTCTAAGATAAAATCTTTATGGCCTAAACCAGGTAATTTAATTTCAGACTATTTTTCAAAGTTAGCCAACCTGAGATCAACCTCTTCTCTTCCAGTATCCTCTGTTACAATATATTCATTTCAACAGCTACAATACAGTCTGACATACAGGTTTTATTTCTTTTCTGTCCAGCAGGACCCACTGTTGGTGCATTTTTACCACAAGCAGCTTTACAAATACATTTTCAACAAAAGCATCTGTACAAAATAATTTGATTTACAAATACCATATAATCTTTACAAAACTCTTAGCGTGCTATGCTGGCATATGTTACACACCCACTGCCCTACTTCTCCTGCCATAGCTGGCAATATCTCACATCATCACAACAATAACAAAAGGTAATATCCTTAGACAAACATTTGGAAATAGTTTGTTTTCACAAAGCTTGTCCCTTCTTGCCTTCACAAGAAATAAGCAACTGATCCGATGATCGGAAAGATTTAGTTCTGTCAGTATAGTCCCTGAGGTGACTGCGAACATCCATGGGATGGAGTATCCCTTCTCCCTCAATTTTAGGTTCAGGAAAGAAAATGGGGAGATGGATAGATTGGCTTAAAGTAAACTCAAATACCACTACAGGCACAAAAGGAGGATTAGTTTTCAAGAAAACCCTGTCCCTGTGGAAAATGAGATAGGGTAGACTCACCATAAGAAATTGCAACTCAGGTAAGTTTCTTGCAGAGGTCAGAGCAATCAGTAGAACTACTTTCCATATAATGAACTGCACGTCAGCCAGGTTAGCTGGTTAAAATGGAGAAAGTGTTAGCTTTTCTAACACAAAATTAAAATCCCAAGGAGGGGTCACGGGTTTTCTTGGAGGTCTCCTATGCAAAACCCCATTAAAAACATTTTGACACGAGACTGCATTGAAAAGGAGGTGGATCAATGGACAGACATGCTGAAATGCCCGCTAAATGAACCCTGATGGAGGAGTAAGAAAGGCTGTGGGACAATACCTTACACAAATGTTGTAAAACCAGACAACAAGCCCTCAATGAGTGCTGGTTATGTTGTTGGTAACAACTAGAAAACCTTTTCCAATAACCAATATATGACTTTCTAGTACCAAACTTTTTTGCTTTCATTAGTACTTGCTGCACATCTTCAGAAAACAGGTGCCCAAAACAAATGATGACCCTATCATCCAGGCAGCCAATTGAAGTTGATTGATGTTGTGGTGTACCAAACACCCCCTGTTCTTGTGTGAGTAGATCTAGTCTGTGAGGAAGCTTGTGATAATTGCCCCTGGCAATTTCCAAAAGAAGAAAGAACCATGGTTTTCTGGGCCAGAAGGGAGTCATCACAATGATCTTGGGGGGGGGAGTCCTTCTGAACCTTCAGAAATACCATGGATATTGGTGGAAAAGATGCAGGAAACATTACTGTCCAAAAAAAAAAGGTATCTGTCTTCCAAACCTTCTTGCATGAAGTGCTGGAACAGTATCTTTCCAGTTGATTGTTTAGACAGGAGGCAAAGAGGTGTACTTGAAGAACTCCCCACAGATGGATCAAATCTTGGAAGACCCCCTAATCTAGTTTCCATTCATGAGGGTCAGCACTGGTCCTGCTCAGGCTTTTTGGCATACAATTTTTCTCTCTTGAAATGTGGAATATTTCTAGGGTGAGATTGTGATGTGACGCTTTGTCCCAAGCTAACATAGCTAGTCTGCAAAGGGAGGAAATGACCTGGTCCTCCACCTTGCTTACTGATGTACCACACAACTGTGGTACTATTAACAGAAAGCTGAGTGCCTTGATCAGGGCAACCATCTCCTTAATATGTATGTGTTTGCATCTGTCCTTGGTGTCCCACACCCCTTGCACTTTTATCTCTCCTGAAACTGCTCCCCAAGCAAAATCTGAGGGGGTCTGCTGTGACTGACTGCTTTGGAGCAGGGAGAGAGAAGGGGAGACTTGAATTTAAGGACAGCTGTTGTCTTCACCAAATAATTTCTTTTCTGACAAACCTCAAACAATAGGATATGAAAAGATAAAAGTGTGCTGGGAATAAAGTGATTTCAGATACCACTGTATCTTTCTCGTGTGGAGCCTTGCCAAGGGTATAATGAAAATCATAGATGCCATGAGACCTAAATTCCTGAGGTACTCTCTCGCAGTGAGTAATGTCTGAGTGGAAAACAGAAATAGATCTAGATATAAATCTGTTTTTTTTTCCCTGTGGAAGAAAACGTCTTTGAACTGAAGTGTCTAACTGATATACCAAAAATACAATCCTCTGTGAAAGAGTTAAGAAAGAATTTTGAATATTGTTGTGTCTTTCGGCTTTCCCGGTTAGGGGTCGCCACAGCGTAACTCCGGTCTGCTAATGATTGGTAGTTGATTTTTACGTGCAGAGTTACCAGCCCTGATGCACAACCTTCAACGAAGGTACGCCCATTCACGCATGTCTCATTGTGGAAGACGCTCTAGCTGAGAATCGAATCGGACAGCGTCTTACTGTGAAGCGACAACGCTACCGCAGCACCACTACCGTGGATTGAATGTTGTCTTAAAATTCTAGCTTGTGTAAGAAATCTTTCAACCAAGACAGAGATTCATGACACTTTCACAAAGACTCTGCAAAGATAAGCAAGTCATCTAAATGTGGGAAAAGTGTAGATATCCTTCAGCTAGCAATCAGCTATGACTGAAACTAGACAATTTCTGAACATTTGGTGTAGTGGATAATCCAAAAGGTAAGGCAAAGAACTAATAATGTGATCCAGATGCACAAAACTTTAAGAAACATCTGAAGTCTGAATGAACAGAGATATGATGACAAGCATCTTTTAAGTCTGTGTTACCAGGAAACCTGAAATAAGAAGAAGAGGTAACAGGTTGTTAAGTGCCATAATTTTGAAATTGGGCACTATCACAAATGGGTTTAGGAACGAAAGATCCAGAGGTGGTTTCTAAGCATTTTCTTTCTTTGGTACTAGGAGCATCCTTAAATAAAACCCTTCCCAACTTGTGAAAGAGGAACTGATTATATCACTCTTTGGGAGACCAAGTGATGAAGAACTAGCAGAAACAAAAGTCTGATCTGGAGGATGAGGAATGATCTCCCTAGAAAGGAGAAATTCCCTCCAACTGCCATCTGTAACCATGATGAATGATTTTCAGAGCCCACCTGTCTAACACTATCTGCTTCCAAAGATAAAAATGGAGATTCAGACTTTCTGGAAGAAAAAAGGGGCTGGGGTGGAACAGGGTCACAAGGTCTCATAAAAAGAGACTCAGACTTTTTGGAGTTTCCTTAGTTTTGGGAGATTCAAGACTTCTTTTTAGAATCCGTTGCTATTTCTTCTTAAATGTCTGTTTGCCTGTACTTAATTGAGACTGTTTACTCTGCTTTTTGCCAAAACTGGATGAGGAGATAGAAAATCCCTTGGAAAACTTGAAAAAGGAGGGCTGAAAAATCTTAAAGATTCCCTGGATCAGATTGCCCCTTTCATCACAGTTTTTGATCACCTCTGCAGCAGAGGGGCAAAACACTAAAATGCCCATGGGTGAATTGAAAATCTCATTTTTATCATCATCTGGGAGGTTCTGAGAATACAGCAATGCAAAGTCCCACAAAAACGGTACCAGTGGCCACAACCATGGAAGAAGTATCAACAGAGTCATATACACACTGTATGACTGTAAACAATAAGTAGACACCTGTGCAATAGAAGAAACTAAGTTATTTAAAGCAGATTTTTCCTCACAAGAAGAAACTGCAGATAAAGTATTCCTCATACTTTTACAATTAGTTAGAACTGTTGCATATGAGCCTGACAATTCAAAATTTCGCAAATCAAAGATGTAGAAGTATATACTTTTTCACATACATATCAATAATTTTCCCATCTTTATCAGAAAGAATAGGATTGGAACTGACTATGTGCTTAGCAATAGTGTAATCAACTATAACTACAGCTGCTGGGTCAGGCTTGAGAATAAAGTACAAAAATTTAAAAGACTGAGGGACCTTTTACATTCTATCTGCCTTTTTAGGCACTGCTGGCTGACTATCTGGAAAACTGCAGGCAGTAATGCACACATCTTCTAAAGCAAACAGAGAAGAAGGAATGAGTAGAGGAGCTGGAAAATCCTCCTATTAATAACTCGCAGTATTTTCCTGAGGGACTGAGGAAAAGTACAGTTGTGTACACTTACCATAAATGTAGATATTCGAGTGTATTCACTGTTGCAGTCATCACACTTGGGTTATCTGCCTGCAGGTAGACCTCAGTTGGCCCGAATACCAGAGACTTAGTATTTCTGCATCAGTTGCTGTCACTCCAGGACTGACGTCAGGTCGTCAGGGGTATAAAAACAGACAGCCGACGCCATTACATCAGTTTTCTTTGCCCCAAATGTCAGAAGCCCCCAATAGGGAGCCAGGTTATGGTGGGGAAAACACCACTAGTAAAAAGTAAATACCAATACCCCTGAAAGGGGGAGAGTAAAAAGCATACAGAGATTACAGAGAAAGAGAGAGAGAGAAAGCAGGGGGTTGGAGGGAGGGAAACCAGGACTGCAACAGTGAATACACTCGAACATCTACATTTATGGTAAGTGTACACAAGTGCACTATGTTCTTCATGTTTCACTGTTGCAGTCATCACACTTGGGTAGACTCCAAAAGCTGAAGAAGGGTGAAGGCAGTCAAGAAGAGTTAGGGCTGACTAGAATGTCCTGCAGGACTGCAGTTGCAAAACCTGCCCAGATTTGGAGAAGATAGGCAAATGGTAGTGCTAGGTGAAGGTGTGTACAGAACTCCAGGTAGCAGCTTCCAGGATGTCCCTGGTAGGGACTCCCCTGAGAAATGCTGTAGAGGTAGATGTTGCCCTAGTGGGATGTGTTCTGACCCCTTGAGGGGTTGGTTTCCCATGGTGCTTGCAGCAGAAATGGATGCAATGTGCTATCCATTTAGAGATTGTTTACTTTGAAATGGCCTTGCCCTCTGCCCCTGTTGCAAAGCTGACTAGTAACTGGTCTGATTTTCTGAAGGGCTTAGTCCTATCCAGGTAAAATCTGAGCTGTCTGTGCATGTCCATGGAGTGCAGGATCCTTTCCCCTTTATTTTGAGGGTTAGGGAACAAGGTTGGCAAATATATGGATTGGTTGAGAGCCACACTAGACACCACTTTAGGCATAAAGGAAGGGTTTGACCTGAGGAAGACCCCGTCAGCATGGAAAATAATGAAGGGTTCTACAGCCATAAGTGCTTGTAGCTCAGACACTATTCTAGCTGAAGTGATGATCAGAAGCAATGTTGTTTTCCAAGAGAGGAATTTTAAGTCTGCTGATGCTGCCGGCTCAAAGGGTGGAAGTGTGAGCTTTTCCAGTACAAAGTTAAGGTCCCAAGCAGGGGTGGATGCTCTCCTTGGTGGCCTTAAGTTATTTGCCCCTCTCAGGAACTGTTTGATAAGAGGGTGCATGAAAAAACAGGTGGCTCAGTGTTGTAATGAGCCGAAATGACTGAGCCATGTACCTTAATGGAAGAGAAGGACAGGCCTTTATGGAGTAGATCTGCTAAGTAATCCAGAGAGACAGGGAGGGCAGAGTTGTGTCCTCTCCTTTAGATTGACTCCAGGAGCAGTACCTTTTCCACTTATCCGCATAGGATTTTCTTGTACTGGGTCTTCTGGCTTCAAGAATGACGTCCAGCACCTGCTTGCTTAGGGTTGCTGGGGGAGTATTCAAGGGATAAGCCAGGCTGCAAGATTTAGGGTTTGCAATTGTGGATGCAAAATCTGTCCCTCCTATTGAGAGAACAGGGTAGGGTTCTGGCGTAGGTGCCAGGGTGGCACCTATGTCAGGCTGCCCAAGAGTGGGTACCAGTGCTGGAGTGGCCAGTCCAGGGCAATCAGAATTGTCCTCAGTCTGTCCTGTCTTATTTTGAGCAATACTCTTGAGAGAAGGGGCAGAAGAGGGAATTCATAAACTGAGATATTTACCCACTGAAAAAATAGGGCAGGCACACTCCAGGCCTTGCTGTGAGGGGTCCTGGTGCAGAATTTGCTGGGTTGGTGGTTGTACGGGGAGGCAAAGAGGTCCAGATCTGGGGTCCCCCATGTCTGAATCAGAAGGTTGAAGGTGCTGGGCTCTAACTGCCACTCATGTGGGTCTAGGAGATTTCTGTTTAAGTTGTCTGCCAGTAAGTTTTGTTTGCCTGGCAGGAATTGAGCTTGCAGATGGACTTGCATGTCCAAGGCCATGTTCCACAGGGCCATGGCTAACCTGCAGAGTGGGTAGGAATGGGTTCTCCCCTGCTTGTTGATGTACCACACAACTGTGGTGTTGGTCTGTTTTTATGAGTAGTTGTCCTGGAAAGAGCAGGGATCTGAAAGCTGTCAGGACATTCTGCAAAGCTAGCCTCTCTTTTTGGTTGATATGCAGATGAATTTGACTTGGGCTCCAGTGGCCACGAATGCATTTGCCATCTATGTGTGCTCCGCAGGCAGAGCCTGATGCATCTGTGGTTAGGGTCTGGGTGGCATGGGGTTGAGTAAAGGGCAGTCCCTTATTGTGGCTGCATGCTTCTGCCCATCAAAGAAACTCTGTCCTTAGACACGGTATGATAGGAATGACTGTTTCCAGGACCTGAGAATGTTGACACCAAAGACTTTTAAGTACCACTGAAGTTTCCTCATATGCAATCTGGCATATGGAATTAGCAGTATACATGAGGCCATGAACCCTAGGGCCTGCAGTATTTTTTTGCTGATAGCTGGGTCTGGTGGCCATTTGTTTGAAGTAGGCTGTCAGATAGACTTGTTTTTCTGAAGTGAGGAATACCATCTGGGATGCAATGTTCAAGCTTGCTCCCAGGAATACAATCTTTTGACTGTGCACCAGTTTTGATTTCTTTTCATTGATGGTGTACCCCAGGGAAGTGAGAAGGTTTTTCACAAATGTCAGGTTCTGCAACAGCAATTCTTGACTGTCTGCCTGAATCAGGCAGTCGTGCAAATACGGGTAAATTTTGATATTTTTCTGCCTCCAGTATGCAATGGCTGGAGCCAGGCATTTTGTGAATACTCCGGGTGCAGTGGATAAGCCAAAGGGAAGTGCAGAGAACTGAAAATGCATAGGTCTGGCCCTGAAATGTAGATACTAGGGTTGGCAAAATATTTGCGAGTCTGAGGTTTCCTGTATAACCAGTAAGACTTCCTGGGTACAAGAGGATGGCCACTAGGCAAACTAGAAGCAATGATAAAAACATTATCTAAAGCAAGCAAAATAGGAGTGACAGCTGCAGACTTAAGAATATCCCACTGTAACAAATTATGGACCATTTTCTGCGCAACAGGAATTTCATTCTGCCCCCACTGGAAAACCTTGTTCATCTTAGGTAAAGTCTAGAAAAAGATAAATCTTCAAGATGGAACTCTGAAGCTATGCTTTTCTCAGAATCAAACTGTTCAGACCGAGAAGTTTCTGAAGGATAACCTCCACCCCCCTGCAATGCTTGATCTTTTGATTGAAAATTCATGACAGAAAGAGATGGAATTCTTTCTATTTTCTTGCCTGAAAAAGAATTTGTGAAGGAAAAAACAGGAATGAGTTTCTTAGCAAATCTTCCCTGTCCACAGAAACAGAAACAGGAGAAAGCAATATTTTCTCATTGTTCCCCTTTAGTGAGGAAACTCCCGGGAACAACTGACCTATAAAAGGCATACCTATCCCAGATTCAGGTTCCCCTATCTCAGGAGAATGAAGAACCTTCATCTACCCCATCACTTAACACAAACAAAAATGTTTTTCCCTTATCTGCCAAGGGCATTCCTATAGCTGCAGAGGATGTGGCTATAACCCAATCCTTGATGGCTGCAGGTGCCACATCAGAGGGACTGGGAAAAAAGATAAGTGGTATGAGGAACCACGAGTGGCTGCAGCACAGTCTAGCACCAGTGGATGTTAAGCAACAGAAGCCAGCCTGATGCCCAAAGACTCCCTGGCAACTTTCTTCTTCTTCTTGCAGACAGGGAAAAGTAAAATTGATAAGACCAGTATCTACTCCATGGGTTAGGTGACAATAAGACCTCAAAAGCAGGTCGAGAAGCCTGGACGAGTTGGTAAAGGTAAAGTAGAGAACAAGTGGTACAGAGGTAAGTAAACCACTGACAATTACCCTAGGAGTACAACATCCTACCCCAAATGCCTGTAGGAAAATTCTGTTAAATAACAGAACTTTTTATTTTTTACACAAAAAGTTCATAAAAGCATTTACACATAAACTCCCTTAGAAAAATTACAGTCCTAAGTATCCTAGCAAACATTTTAATCAGAAAAAAGTACAGTTTTGTACCTACCATAAATGTAGATGTGTTAGATCCATTGCATTGCGCCTACTTTTTTACTGTTGGGTCCTCCTCAGCTCGGTCAGCCAACAGTAGAGCTGGATCGTCGTCAAAAAGGTAGATAGACTGGCGACGCCAGGGTACAAACAAAACATGACCTGACCGCCGTCATATCCTCAGTTTTTCTTTTTGAATGTCAGAAGAAGAAGAAAGGAAAAGGAAAAAACAAAAACAAAAAACCAACCACCCCAACCAACCAACTAATAACTACAAATATATATATAACAATATACCAACCCAACCCACCAAACTAACACAACAGGAGAGGAGGGAGGGGGAAGGAGGACTTGGAATGGATGTGGACTCATTTACACAACATCTACATACAAAACAATACTTAGGTTCTACTATGTTCTCACATCCAGACATCTGCAGTGCTTACCCAAGCAGAGGAAAGAGAGGATGGAAAAAACTATAAAGAAAAAATGCCCAAAAAAGCCTAAGAAAATGGAGCTAAAAAAAGCAGTGGCAAAACCAGCCCTAGATTTGGGTAAGAGAGAAAGTGTAAAAGTATGCACTGAAGTATGCTGAAAACTCCCTTAATTGCCACCCAAATAATCTTAAAAATTAAATAGTCCTAGGCAGTAGCCCTAGTGGAATGAGGCCTAATCAGCTGGATGATGGGAATGGAAGAAAAATGAAAAACCAATTCCAAGCCAAAATCCCCCAAAAATCCACTTTTTAATTTTTTTTTTTTCAAAAAAAAACACAAAACAACAAACAAAAAAAACTGCCTGAACACTGAAAGAAAACCTAACTGCCTGAACTGCTTGAATGTACATGTAATGTTTGTAATGCATCTAAAGTGTTTGCAATTTTTTTTTATTTTGTTTTTTTGAAGCAAAAAAAGGCTAAAAGTTAAAAAAATTTTACTAGGCAGTTGAAGGCATGAAGGAACTATAGAAGGAAAAAGGAAAAGAAAAGAAAGAAAGTAAGGAAAAATTAAAAGAAAGACTGGAAAATTCAAAATAAACAAAGCAGAGGAAATGAAAGCAAAAAAGAGAAACCAGCAAAAAAAAAAATTCCAACAGTAGCTGCAGGTTCAAAGAAAAAAATTAGGATTCAAAAGGTAGTAGAAAATTGAAGACCAAAGGAAAGAGTCACAGCAGGAGGTGCTAGTCAACTTTTATTGGGGCCTTCCGAGAGGGGCCCTCTAAGCTTGAGCTTGAAGAAATTGCTTGAACAAACAGTGAAAGAAATGGGGCAGCATGAACCAAAATGGAAGAGAGAAAAAAGAGAAATAACAGAAACACAAACCTTAAGAAGATATTGAAAACAACTCAAATGAAGATGGGCTCAGAAACATCAAAATCCTTTGCTGCAAAACAAAAAATGGCTTGCACTCCAAAATAATTCTCTTTTCCAAATTTTTTCATCCTTCTTTTCCAAAATCATCTAACTTGCTGTCCTTTGAGACCTTCACTTCTTGCTGTGGAAGTTGAGAGGAAGCTGTTAGGTGAAACAGAATATGCCAGGCTGTTATGAGTAGATGAAGAAGTCCTGCATGGAGGGGTGTGGAATCCTCCTGAGACAACAGGTGTGGAATCGAAGGGCCAGGAGTAATGAGTTACCAGGTTCTAGACTACTAGGCCAATCTGAGCTATTAAATTGTCTTTCCTTTAAGGCAGAGGTGGAAAGGAGAGGGAGGTGGCCAGGAGGAAGAAAGAAGAAAGGCTTTCAACATGTGGAGAGAGGGAAGAAAAGAAAGAGCATCACTTTTTTTTGGGCGGGATGAGAGCATCCACTAAAACTTTGTGGAGATGTGATTTTTCTCCAGAAAGCGACGCATCTATGTCTGGCAATTTCTGGAAAAGCATCTGGATCTTCTGAAATACATGAGGGTCTGCACATCTTTTCTGGAGTATCATGATCTGATTCTTGGGCTCACTTTTGGTGCTCTGTTCTGTTCTCTGCTCAGGTGCTTGAAGCCTGCATTAAAGAAACTGAGAAGAGTTCCTTGTGTTGATGTAGGGGATGACAGTTGAATCATTGCTTGCCATCATAGAGTTGTTGTGGTATCCTTGAGAAGTGTGTTGATGTAAAGAATGACAGTTGTGACGTCCACAAATCCTTGATTGCCAAAGAAGAAGTAAATTGAAAAGCCCATAAGCAATGATACTGTACTGTCTCTGGCCTTCAACTTGATATGTAGATGTTGTAGTCTGGAGCCCACTGTGTCTTGTGTCCACTTCTGTTTCAGATGTCTCTCCCCAAGGCTTGTCCCTAGGCATCTGTGGACATTCCTTGACTAGCCTGGTGAGAAGTTTGTCCTTGATTCCTTATTTGAATGACAGTGTCCCACCCACAACAGTTGTTTTGAATTGATTGTATGAGATCCATACATTTTGACCAGATCCATTGAGTGCTGACAGCATGAAGGCATTAATTGACCCCACTGTCCTTGACCTAGGCCAGTGAAGGCATGAGGGACTGATGAGAAGTAGATGCCATGAAGATTTGAGCTTGAAGGGTTTGAAGGTCAGTCAGCCTGGACAGTAAATTGCTGTGTTCAAAAGGAAAGATTCAGAAAGTTGTCCTTGTCTTCAGTAAAATTGTCACTACAAGAAAGTAGATAGATACAGACATCTTTCGACCACATGATATTCCATCTGGGACTTTTTTTCGTTCACAGAAGACAGTAGCCAGAATCAGGCATAACTTCAAAAGAGGATAGATCTGTAAGAAGAAGCTCAGTCGGAAAGAATTTTAAGCCCCAGAATCGTCAAATAAGGATACGAGATCTGTCCTAAAGCCAAAGGGCAAGCCAGGAGCCAGAGGAATAAAGTCAAGTAGAAAAAACAGCCAGCAGATGATGATAGGAGCATGAAAGGAGAGCCTTGAGATCCAGGATTAGCATCCCAAGTTCAAAGAAAAGAAAAAAAAGCTCAGGTAAAAGTTGAGAAACAGATAACCAGTGTCAAAGTTTTGAGTTCCAAGAAGTCCAAATAATGAATGGTCCAAGTGTTCCTTTGTTGGTATTAGGGAAATAATTTTTTAAAATCCTAAAACCCACAGATGGTAGGGAAGGGCTGTATTTC
Source organism: Protopterus annectens (assembly GCF_019279795.1). NCBI lineage: Eukaryota > Metazoa > Chordata > Ceratodontiformes > Protopteridae > Protopterus > Protopterus annectens. The sequence goes on along the minus strand of NC_056739.1, from coordinate 558,498,210 downwards.
TTTGGTACTTGGAACGGAACAGAAGCTGTAATCAGGTATGAGGGGTTGAGGAAAGGCTAGGGTTTGAAGTATGGAATTGAATTTTGTTTGAAAATGAAACCGTTTTCCAATACCCAGCAAGGGTGTGTGATTTGAAAGGAAGCATGGGGAGGAACAAACAATAAATCTTTTGAAAGGGTATCCAATGCCCATTTGTCTTTGTCTAATGCCAACAATCCTGCCAGAAAAAGTGGTCAGGCCAAAGGAAGGTGCCCTTCTGCAAGAAGTCTCTGGGTCCCTTTGTGAAGGCAGAATGCAAGGTCTGAAGACTCTAAAAGAGCCCAAGGACTCCCCCTGGACCTGTCCTGAGAACTGTGCAAGGACTGACCTTGTTTCACCCCCTTTGCCCCTACCCCCTAGACCCCTGCCCCCTACTGGACCAAAAATCTTTAACAGTCATAAATTCCCATTCTAAAAAGACTTTTTCTTAAGGAGAACCAGCCTTAATCTTACCAACAACTGCATAAATCTTGTTTGGAGGAGCATCCTTTTAAGGAGAATTCTTACAGGGAAAATTAACAGTTGCACAGAATGCTCAGCAGCCACATCAACATAGGAGAATGCTTCTAAAACCAGCATTTACCAAAGACCTTGGCACAAAATCCTTGTCAACCACATTGCAGAAAATGCTTATCCCCATGTGAAATGAACATCTTCAGGCACTCACAGAAACAAAACTGAAATAGAGTCAAAAGCATAATCTATCTTTTTCCACATGCAAAGAAGTTTAAATTTTCTACCTGGGAAGTCAATTGAAACATGTTTTTTTATTCATCAAGTAAAGGAGCCTCTTTATCTGGATGAACATCTTTATCTTTATCTTTAACTTTCTCTGGGCTGTACCGGATTTTAAACCTCTGAAGCCCCTGGCCCTTAATTTCCCTATTTGACTTTCTTAAGAACTTAAAACCCTATATTAACAGTTTACTTAGAGACTTTAGAGTTATTATAAACTTAGTTTCTCCGAAAACATACTCTCCATTAACAAGAGGGAGGCTGTAAAACCACCCCCATTAAACATCTTCCACCAAAAAGGGAACAAGAGGTAAAGCTAAAGGCCTATGCTGGAATAAACCACAAGAAACAAAGGAGAGCAGAGGTAAGAAGAGAGGTAAAGAAAAAACTCTAAAGGAGAAGCAAGGAATCAGAAATCATCACTTCAGAATCAGAATAAAAGAGAAAATCTAAAGGAGTAGAAGGAGAAAGAAGAATCAGAATCAAAAGAAAAATCCCTAAGCCCCAATCACAGACAAAGTCTTCAGATCCTACTTCAAAGAAAGAAATCATGCTCATCAAAGTCTCTGCTCACAAGAATCTCAAACAACATCAAACAGGAAAAAGTAATCAAATCTTCTGCTATTTTAAGCATATAGCCCTGCCTCCCTAGTAAAGAATTGAAGCAAGGGGATTTTGAACCTTTTACCTGGCCTGCTTCTGGGCCTCAGGGAAAAAGAACTAAACCTGGCCTCACCTTCTAGAAGAGGAAGGGAACCACCTGAAGCAAGCCTGAGGACAACAAAGTATGATAATCTCTATGCGGGTATCTGTTTCCACAAAATACAGTTATTCTTTTTTTTTTCATCATCCACCAAAACAGGCAAGAAAAAAAAAACCAAATATTCCCCAGGCCAACTGCCAACCATTGATTCTGAAACTCCACAAAAATTAAAAATTTCAGAACAGAAACCGGCACGCGCAACGCTGTTTCTGCATCAGACCATGCAAAAAAAAGACTGGAGGATATGTCATGCGCATTTGTGCGCTGGCGCCCCCCTGACGATCTAATGCGCCTGGCGATGCGTCAGCCTTATACTTATATTCGGACGGGCGAGGACAGCCGGACAGCAAGTGTAGATCACAAGTTTTCCTCAGAATATTAATTTTAGTAGAATATTTGTCCCAGTCAGGAACTTGTATGCCCAGCTCTGAAAGATTGTTAGCCAACTGACAGTTTCATGGAGTTCACTGAAGAAGTACTCCTCAGCGGTCAAAAAGCTCTGAATATAATCCCTCTGCATCTATCTTTAAAAAGAGCTCTCCTCAAGATCCTGACAGTTGGGGCATGTAGAAAGTGCCCTGATGCTTTGAAAGCTTGCCGGTCAGCAGGGGTAGGATCAAATTACCTTAGGCTATTGTAACAGTGATCTAAATGTTGAATATTTTCTGATTTCTGCTTGTAGTAATACCTATATTAGCCACTGACAAAATGTGCATTGGTGGACTACAGTTGAATTGTAGTGGAAAACAGGTATACACATATACCTCGGTGTCTACAATGTGGTGAAGGTGCTGCTATCCTACAACAGTACTGTCTGCTTTATACATGAGATATGAATGAATGCTGACCTTTTTTTCCATGTGGGTGTATCAGAGACAGACCAGTAGTGGAACAATGACCTTCCATCTGCTGCACCTACAGATGTGTGAAGTATCACAAGCCTTGTAGACAGATTTTGTACACAGTACAGCAATGCAGACCACCTCCTACATAGGGTCTTGCTTCTTGTTAGATCGCAACATATAATTTCAGCAGGTGCTTCTGAAATGGGAGCTAATTTTCCCACTGCACTTCCATGTGCATTGGAACTGTTCAGTGTGTATCAAATCTCAAATATACCCACTGTGTTTTGTAAGATGGCTTATAGTATGCTAATCATAAGCTCAATTCCAATTCCTGTTTTGTTTTCTTGTTCTAGTCTGGTTACAAAAATTTGAAGTAACCAACAAAGTTAAGTGACATGATGGAAGATTAAAATACCTACGTTTACAAAATTCCTGTAAAATGCTCCAACTTAAATTTTCCTGGCAGGTAATAGAGTTACTTATTCCAGGAACTGCTTTATAACCAGGTCGACAGCTGTATGTTAGTACGGTGTTTATTGGAAAATTATTCTGAGAAATCTCTTCCAGTTTTGCACTTTGTGACCTTGGAGGTTCATCACATTCATCTACAAGAAAAAAAAAAGAGAGTTAGCATTGTCATACTATGTTAAGATTGAGAAGATATCAAACAATATTTGAGCTATTCATTTGTAGAAAATAAACACACATCATCATGTAAAACTGTACTAAAAGGAAACCAGGGTTGTGTATGTGCAATATTACTTGCAACAGAAAATGTAAATCAGCAACTAAGTGTTACATGCCATCATTGTAACTTATTGCTAAACTTTGCTTGTTAACAAGTGTTTCAGAGCTCACATCTCTTCAAGAATCATACCACAACAGACTACTGAAATCTTTCTCACCAAAATCATGTGGATGTTGGCAGGAGTAGAGACAGAACTAATCATATTGACAGCATAACTGACTGGTTGCAATGGGGGTAATGTGAAACTCACAAAGTTTTGGTTACAACCTGTTACTTAAAATCTGTATTTTTTTTTTTTTTGACTTTCAGCAGTTTGTCACCTAAGTGATAATAGACCTCACAATGTCCTGGAGCATCTGGCCTAAGATCATCTTGTAGGCCTAGAAAGAAAAACAATGAATGAGCACAGAACATATACGCTAGTAACACTGATGACACCAAGGCTTGTGAATACAACCAAATTACATGCATAAATAGCATCTAATAAACAAGAAATTTAAATCTGCTAGATCAAAACACATTTTATTGAGATGATTCTAACCAAAAAAGCAAACCAAGTAACCAGGATATAATTCATTGTAACTAATTACCACAAGAGCACTGCCTCTATTAAGGACAAAAATGATGACCTGGAGAATCAGCAGAGATGGTCCAATCGGAGATTAATAGGGCTGCAAGAAGGAAAGGAAGAAAACGTATAACAGAATATCTGGAAACCAAATTCATATCTCTTGCCAATATTTTTTGCACTGCTACAAGTGAAAGAGATGACACAGCTTACAATTCCTGCCCTTGAAAGAATCTACCACCATGGAATATTAGAAATAAATTCTTCAACTCTGCCAACAAGCAGCAAATTCTGGCTGTACCGAAGAAAAAGTCCCTTTTACATGTCAAAGGAGATATTTTCCATTTTCCAGCATTACTCTTAGGCAGTTATACAAGAACATAGAGAATTTTTACATATTGGGTAACTTTAGGAATAACATTCCAACAAGATTTATGTACAATGAAATTCTTGTAATCAAATGAGAAGGTCAAAATACCCAACTGAAAATGCTGATACTGTCTCATCTTTTCTACCACTGCACTTACAGCAGGAGTCAGGGGTTCATAGGTTCATACTAGGCTATCTGCCCTAGGGCATTTATAAGCCTAGCCAGAATGTGTTTGGCTTTCGCCACCCATTTTAAATTTATTTTGCTATGCCCTTTTTCGAGGTTAGTATACTGTGCCTCTGTCTAACAGTGGCACACAAGTGATACCCGGGGTAAACTTACGATCTCCCATCCACTCATCAAGATTCCTCTTGAAGAGAGTCAATGAGGCTCATGTGGAAGAAGTGACAGCCACATGTCTGGTACATGCCTAAGAAGACTTTCAAATTCTATGCCACAGAACTCAAAAGTCATTTCTCAAATATTGGGTTCATTTAGCAGGACTACAGAAATAACAATTGTATAACAAATACAGCCACATCATACAGAAGTGCTGCAGCATTTCTGGCTGTATTCTGGATTATGTGGGCCCTGTAGCTGGCTTTATGAAAGGATGAGCTCATGAATATAGTATGCATGCCAGTTTTCTTGCCATTTTTCACACTTGCATTATTGTTGCAATATAACAATAAATTGGTCCACGGCAAAGAGTGCTTTTCCTTAATACCAGAAAGTTTTTGTCATGGCCTGTGTAGTTTCACCTGGATCTCATAAAAGTCCAAGAGTCCATTCACCAGTCCTTTATCCTCCAAAATGACCAGCACAAATTAAAATAATTTTATACTTCCCTTGTTCTGTGGTATGGAATTTGAAAGCCGCCTGAGCATGTACCAGCTATGTATCTGTCATCTTTTCCAGCCACTGACAGATTAGTCAGGACTGCAGTACTGTGAGATTTTTATTTCCTCTCCCTGACAATGGCAGCAATACTATGGCAGTAGTTTTTAGACAATGAATGTGTAACCTGGTGCAATGTCATCCCTACTCCAGTACTCCTTGCACTCTCTTATTATTATTCTGGTCACTTCAGTACACAAATATGAAAACTGGAGAAGGTATTGCTGAGAACAAGCTTCAAATTAGAGCTGGAGATGCTCTCTTCAGGGGAAAACCCAGAACAGCTATAAAGTAGTTTCAGAGAATTTCATGAAACAAATAGAAGCAATGCTTCATTATCTTTATAAACACAACCTAAAGTAGTTGGAAGAATGGTTTGACTTCTTTCATAACAAATAGTTATTTAGGCTATCATAATTAGCTTTTTTTTATGTTAACTAAATGTGGCCACTGCTCTCAGTCTGCAACAGATTAATGAAGGTGATCTTTTCCAGGATTTTTTAATGACTGAGTGCTCGGCAAGACTTATGCAATAAGGCAGACGTATCACCAAAGAAGAAGTGACAATTCTTTTCAGAGATGGATTGGATTTGTCAGCATTGTAACCAATGATTCCAAGAGTGATGCCAATACCAGCATCAAATGCACCTGCAATTTCTTCTGATAAAGAATAAGCTGACTGATTGTAGAACCTACTGCAGAATGGACTTAATTAAAGCAAAACTTATGAAGCTTAAAAATTACTGCACAAACTGTAATGGCATTTATTTGATTGCTGCACTGAAAAAATCAGTTGTCTCTGCTATTAAAGTCAAATGTGAACTGCATATCCAAATTTAAAAATGAGATTAGGTGCAACTGAATGCAGACAGTATTTAGACTATTCCAAAAACCACAGAAAAACTGGAACAAACGAAAAAACAACCAGCCAGCGTATTCCACAGATTTATTAGATACAAAGAAAACTCTGACGTCTCGGCTCTATCCCAAAGCCTTCAAGGAGTAAAATACATTCAGAAAGACTTGCCTCTTATACTCTATAAAGTAATTATTCAATAAAAAAAATCAAAAAATCAAATCAAGTATTTCCAATTAAGCTCTTCATTGAGACCACATGGATGCAATGTATTAAATTTAAGAATAAATAAAGACTCTTTAGTCAACAGTCTGTTGTTTAAAACATTTTCATTAAACTTTGAAGATTTAATCTTTTCCAAAATTGTACCTTGTAGCCCCCCACCATCACTATTATGAAAATGTTCAAAGTGAGTAGCAATAGAGCTCTCCTGTTTCTTATTTTTTATATCCCTAATGTGCTCTAGCAATCTGATTTTAAAAGCTCTTTTCGTTTGTCCAATATAGTATAAATCACATGGACATTTAAGCGCATATATCACAGCTTCTGTACTACATGTAAAAATACTACTAGTATTAAATGGAATCTTATTAATAAAATCGAATTTGTGTACTATGAACTTACATGCTTTACATCTGTTACAGCCCACTGTTCCAACACTGGATATATTTAAATTCATCTTGACCTCTGGAATGCTGAATTTACTTCTAACAATAAAATTCTGTATGTTTCTACCTCTTTTATAAGAAAAAGGTAACTTGCTTTTCAACCATGAAGTTACATTCTTCAAAGAACATAAATAGTTCCAAAAATATTTAACTATTTCCGAAATTTTGGAGCTATACCAATGAAGTGCTTAATTGGAAATACTTGATTTGATTTTTTGATTTTTTTAATTGAATAATTACTTTATAGAGTATAAGAGGCAAGTCTTTCTGAATGTATTTTACTCCTTGAAGGCTTTGGGATAGAGCCGAGACGTCAGAGTTTTATTTGTATCTAATAAATCTGTGGAATACGCTAGTATTTAGACTATTTTCTAGGCTATGGTCAGTATCTAGTAAGTGCAGAATATTTCTGTAGTTTCTTGCTGCTTCTTTTACTTCTTAAAATAAATATATTCACACTTCATTGTGTATGCATTGATTTTTTTCCCTATAGAGTTGATATAATTAGTTGTACTAGTTTCCGTGCATTTTACTGTTAAAGACGACTAATTCAAATGGTTTTGGAAGGGATATGAATATGTTATGCAGCTATTTATTTAGTTACAAATTTGCACTTTGTCATACCTATAAAAAAGAAGTTATGTTTTTACCATAACGTTCCATCTGTGATGTCGATCTTCATTCATTCTTGACTGTTGGGTCCGGTTCTGACTCTCAGAACTGACTCGGCTGTTATATCAAGCTCGCTCCAGCCCAAAACTCTCAAGCTAAGGCTACCCATACTGCCTCTCTTCCCTTTACTCAGATCAAGTTTGCCCATTATGAAAAAAATGATGGAAGCTCTTTCTGAGCAACAACCTTACCAGAACCCCAGGACTAGTTCTAAACCTCCAGTAGTCCCTAGGAGGGGGCAGGAGGGTGGGGTGTCAAGAATGAATGAAGATCAACAACACAGATGGAACGTTATGGTAAGAACATAACTTCGTTATCTGATGTTGTCAATTTTCATTCATTCTTGACAGTTGGGACAAAGTCCCCAGCTACTTTAGATACTGGGAGGCCCTAAGGAAGGATATTCCTGAGCACCACAGAGCCAAAAGATGCTCTTCCCCTGTAGACCATTTCTAATTTGTAATGAGTGATAAAGGTATGAGGAGTAGCCCAAATTGCGGCTGCACATATATCTTCCATAGAAGCTCTGTAATGGAAGACTACTGAAGTGGAAACAAATCTGGTAGAATGAGCTCCACTATTGTTGGTAAGTAGAGTCTATTTTGATAAATAAATGTAATGCAGTCTCTCAACCATTTTGATAGAGTGATCTTTGAAACTGGTTTGCCCAGTCTAGCACCTGAAAAGGATAGAAACAGTTGGTCCGATTTTCTAGATGATTTTGTTCTGTCCAAGTAAAAACATGACTGTCTGTGGACGTCCAACAAATGCAAGTAATATTCTCCCTTGTTTGAGAAATATGGAAAGAAAACTGGTAAATCTATGGTCTGGTTGATATTGGAGTCTGACATTACTTTAAGCAGAAAGGAAGGATTAGTTCTGAGTGATGCTCTCTCTCTGTGAAAAATGATATAGGGATGCTAAACACACAGAGCCTGTAACTCTGAAATTCTCCTGGCAAACAACATGATAGCTACCAGGAACAGGGTCTTCCAAGATAAAAACTTGAGATCACAGGTGACTCCTGGCTCAAAAAGGCTAATGAACCAAACCTTGCAAGACCAAGATTAGGTCCCAAGACGCTGTATGATCTTTGAAAGGTGGCTTCAAATGTAGAGATCCCTTAAGAAAGGTTTTGCAAAGATGATGAGACATCAAAGAATGATCATCAAATCAGTTATGGAAATTTAAAATGGCAGCTAGGTGGACTCTAATGGTAGAAGTTGAGGCTCCCAATTGAAATAAGGTGGCTAAATATTCCAGGACTTTATCGACTGGGGCTGAAAAAAGGATCAAAATGGATTTTATCAGACCAGATAGAAAATCTTTTCCATTTCCTAAGGTAAGCTCTTCTGGTGGACAGTTTATGAGAAGCCAGAAGTATCCTTTGCACTGGGGAAGACAAATTATTCCACCTGGTAATTACTGGAAGTAGAGAAATCAAGCCGTCAGCTTGAGGTGTTGAAGGTTGGGATGGACCAAGCCCTGAGGATGAGACAACAGATTTGGACTTGGATCCAGAGTCCACAGACAGTAAACCAGGTGAGACCAGAGGAAGGGGAAACCAGATTTGATGGGGCCAGTAAGGTGCAATGAGAACAACTTTGCTTCTCAACCGTTGGGCTTTCTTCAAAAATTGGGGAATTAAAGGGATCTCTGGGAAGGCATAGAAGTCCCGGGGGCCAATCATGGAGAAATGCATCTCTCAAGGACTCCCCCTGGGGGGGGGGGTTGTTAGGGCAAAGTAGTTTCTGTATTTGTGGTTTATTGGAGAGACAAACAGGTCACAGTGAGGCTGACCCCATTGATGAAAGATCTTCGTCGCCACGTTAGGATTGTGAGACCACTAGTGAGGTAGCCTGCTTAGTTTGTCCGCAGTCATGCTGGAGTTCCCTGGGATATGCGTTGCTATTAGAAAGCAGTTGGAGGTGATTGCCCATTGCCAAACTCTTAGAGCTTCCCAACATAGAAGGTAGGATCTGGTTCCCCCCTGTTTGTTTATGTACCAGACTACTGATATGTTGTCTGACTGGATAGCAATTGTTCCTGAAGGAAGGGAAGACTGGAATGCTTGCAACACAAAAAGCACTGCACTTAGTTCCAGGACACTGACATGCAGATTGGCCTCTTGAGGGGACTAAGCACCTTGGACTGTCTTTCCCTGACAATGCCCCCCCCCCCCAATCAGGGAGGCATCCGTGGTTACTATGGCCTTGGACTGAGAGGGATAAAAGGGAAGACTCCATATATTCTCTTCTGGCTTCATCCAAGATAAATCCTGTCTGCAGCGGTTTGTTATGAGGATGGAATGAGACATTGGATGAGTTAACAGTGACCTTTGTGACACCAGGAGCCATTAAACAGCCTCATGTGGTACCTTGCCAGTGTGGCTAGTGTGATTATCGCTGCCATGGACCTAAGAAGTTGTAAAACTAGACAAGCAGGAACTTTGTCTTGAGAGAATATCACTTGAAGTTCCGACCTCAACTATACTAGTCTGTGATGGGGAAGGGAACCCACTCAGGATTTTGTGTTTAGTTTTGCTCTGATTAATTCTATCTCCTGTGTGGGAGATAGTTGTGATTTTTCTCTGTTTACTGAAATGCCTAAGAACTCGACAAGACATAAAAGAGTCCAATGCAGAAAGCTGCAGATGCCTGATGGGGGTGGTGAGGAGCCAGTCATCTTAATATGGAAACACACAGAATCCCTCTAGCCATAAGTGAGCTGCTACAACTGCCATCCATTTGGTGAACACCCTGGAGGCTGTAGTGAGACTAAAGAGCAGTGCTCAAAATTGGTAATGATTGTCTTCTAACCAGAAGAGGAGATATTTTCTGGAGCGTTTGTCCATCTTTATGTGATAATACGCATCGTGAAATTCTATGGAACACATCTAATCATCTTTCTCCAGGAAAAGGAAGGATAGACTGAACTGTGACCATCCAGAATTTTATCTGTTGCACAAATTCTTCAATACACTGAGGTCTAAGACTGGCCTACAGTCCCCTGTCTTTTTTGACACTAAAAAGAATCTTGAGTAAAATCTGGATCCTATCTGGTCTGGTGGGACTGCCTGGATGACTCTTTTTTTTTGGAGAAGAATTTGAATCTCTAGTGCTGCTCTATCCCTTTGACTGGGTGGATCATTGGGGATTTGTGGCTTGTGAAAAAGATCGAAGGGAATATGGTAATCTCTGGTAACTATTGTCTGCACTCAGGAATCCAATGTTATAAAGTGCCAGGCTGCACGGTGCTGAGAAAATCTTCCCCCGACTGCTTCTAGAGGTAAGCAATTGGGCCACCACTCAAGAGCACTGGTAAGGTTGCCCAGAAAAGGAATGCCTGGAACCCTGGTTGTGGAGACCCCCTCTGCCACGGGACGGGCAACTTCCTGAAGAGTTCCCCTTCTGTCCTGGAGAGAATATTTGCCACATGTGGACCAAAAATGCCCTTGGGTCTTCCTGAGCCATATCTTCCCACTCCTCTGATTCCTGGAGTAAAGTCACTCAGAAGTGGAAAACCGCACACCCACAGCAGGAAAGGTCTTTCTGTCCTTCTCACATTTGGCTAATGTGTCTCTGATTTTTGGGCCAAACAACAAACTAGCATCAACAGGAACTTTGAGAAAGGAAGATTTAAAGGGTCTGCAAAATCACACAAGCGCATCCAGACGTGGCACCTAATGGCAACGCCTGTACCCACTGCCCTGGATGTCCCCTCAGCTGTATGTGCAATAAGCCGCATAGACGAGCTGGAGATCTTCTCTAGGGTGGCAAGGTGGAAGGCAACCTTATCCCGGACATCATCATATACTCCTCCTGCCAAGGCATCTGAAATCTCAGTTATCCGATCCCTTTGGAGTTGGGTGAAGTGTGTCATGAAGTGCAAGGACTGAATAGTGAAGGTCGTTGAAGCAAAGACCCACTCCCCAAATCTGTCCATCTTCTGAGACTCTCAGTTTGGAGGATGGACAGTTGAACTCTCTTTGGCAAGTTCCTTATTCGTCACTGCCACTGCCACCATCATGGCATCCACTGCTAGACCTTTCGACCAATGCGGCTGATCCTCCAGGGCTGAGAGAATTTTGTCTAATCTCCACGAAATTTGCTCTATGTTGTCAGGAGTCTTCCATGCACACTGCACAATGAGTTTAATTAGTTCATCTGCAGGTGGGGTCACCCAAGAAGTAGATGACTAGGCACAAAAAGCCTGCAAGAAGACAAATTCCTCAGAGGATAGGTTTGAGGGCTTCCTATCACCCCTCTGTTTCAGAATCTCTAGGATGTCTCCAGAAGAGACATCTTCAGGGGGTGATTGTGGGGAACCTTTCCCCTTCATTGAAATCTGTATCTTCAGTGACCAATTCTTCTGGAGAATCCAGGTGCTTCCTCTTGCACGATCTCTTACGGGGTGGCACATCATGTGGAAGGTCTGAGGAGAACTCTGAAGTAGGAGACCCTGCAGTAGGGTATCTTGCTGCTCTTGTGTCTGCTGCATCGAGGTAGAAGATTGTGACAGCTGCGACCCAGAGGATACATAAATGTGACACTCTGATGGGGATGGTACCAAATGTGATCCTACTGAAGCTAGGGCTCTCTCCATAAGCTGGAAGGTAGGCCCACCCAAAGAGGGATGGGAGCCCAGAACAGGGAAAGACCACCTCAGAACTGGGTTAGCACCATGCTCTAGTGAGCTGCCTCCCAGAGTAGGAGCCGAGAGAGGACTTGTAACTACCAGGGCAACAGGAACCGTAGACGGTGCCATGGAAAAATGGGAGCTGATTCAGGGATCTCAGAGCTGGCAGCCAAATCTCGTTACTGTGTGTGTGACAGCACCAATGGAGCCGAAGACTACTGAGTTGGTTCCGGTACCAAGGTGAGATCCACCGTCGGTACAGCAGTTGCTGGCACCGGGAACATCGAAGTAGTGGGCTCCAAGACCTGCAGAGAGGTTGAAGTAGGAAAATATGTGGGAGGTCTGGGAGAGTAAACCTCAGCTCCGGAAGGGAGGGAGGTCTGAGAAGGAGCAGGAAGACCTCTGGTTGTAAAGAGCTGATCCACCAATCAAGCTACATCCAGTTCCGAAAGACTCTGAGATCTCAACCCTATAGCTGTGCCAGTTGGGAGTCTTATTGGGGATCTAGAGAAAAAGGGAGAAACCTGCCCCAGACTGACTGTGGTCTCTGTGTGCTCTTAAGGGAAATTGCACTTTACTGTGTGTGTACTTGTCATCCTCCTGGTGTGTACATCCCCCGCTGTTGCCAGTGGTGAGGATTGAGGCTCCTTGATTACTGGGCCAGTGTTGGGGTGTCACAACTTTAACAACAAATGATCCTTTGTTGCATATGTTTGTTTGTTTGTGTTCATAGGTTCATAGGTTCATAGGTTCATACTAGGCTATCTGCCCAAGGGCATTTATAAGCCTAGCCCATAGTTATGTGGCTTTCGCCACCCCTTTAGTTTGAATAAAAACTATGCCTATCATTTTTCTGTGCCTCTGTCAAGCAGTGACACTGAAGTAATCCCTGGGGTATATCTGCGATCTCCCATCCATTGGTCAAGATTCCTCTTGAACAAGGCCAGTGAGGTGCTCTGCCTCACATGTTTTGTTTTGTTCCACAGCATAGGGAGTCTCTGGGTGATGAATCTGTCCCTCCAGCACGTTCTATTTATAACCATGTCAAGGTTTAAGTCTCCCGCCCTTGTGGTTCTGAGGGATCTAGATTTTTTGAGGTGAAGCATATTCATCAAATCTGGGTTTGACATGGCCTTATATGTCAGGCACAGGTCACCTCTGAGCAAGCGGTATGAGACTGAATAGAGCTGGAGTTCTTTCAGTCGGGCAGCATAAGACATATTTTTGAGACCCTTTATCCTTTTGGTGAGGAACTTTTGGGGCCTTTCAAACTGCAGCAGGTGTCTGGTCAGATACATTCTGAACGGGGCATTGTACTCAATCATAGGTCTAATGAGTGATGAGTACAGGGGGACGATGACCTCCCTTGATCTAGATGTGAATCCCTTCATGATCAGGTGGGCGATATAGAAGGTTTTCCTAACTACTTTAGCAACATGAGTGTCAAACGAAGGCTACTGTCAACTTGGGTCCCCAGATCCCTGATGACTTTTCTGTGCTCAGTGGATTGCCACCTATATGGTAGCTAGGGGTAACCTTGTTTTTCCCAAGGGTATGACTATGCATTTTTGGCGTTTAACTTCAGGCCATGGCTCTGGCACCAGTTATCCGTTTCTGTGAGGCCCTTCTGGAGGATATCTGTGTCAGATGTGTTTTGACTATGGCCCAGTTTGCAGTCATCTGCAAACTTTGTCAGCCATAACCCTCCTGTGTTTGCTTGTACTTCAGAAAAGTAGATGCCGAACAAGAGTGGACCCAGGACTGAGCCCTGTGGAACACCACTTGTGACAGGCTTTGAGTCTGACATGGCTCCAGCAACTCTGACCCTGTGGGTTCTGTCACTTAGCCAGTTTGCAACCCATCTTGTGATGTATGGGTTTACATTCAAGCTGATGAGTTTTTCGATGATACCTGAGTGGGGTATTGTGTCAAGGCCTTTGCCAGGTCGAGGTAGGCTGTATGGACTGCCTTTCCCTCATCAATGGCCTTGGTGACTGTCTCGAAAAAGTCAACCAAGTTTAAGAGGCAGGATCTGCCTTTGACAAAGCCAAACTGGGTTGGATCCAAAGTCTGCAAGTTCCCTATGTCTTTATTTATGAGTTCCATTATGATCCTCTCCATGGCTTTGCAGATAAGGCTTGTCAAGCTAATGGGGCGGTAATTTCCAGGGTCTGTGGAGGCACCGCCTTATGAAGTGGGACCACAGTCGCGTCGCCACTCCTTGGGTAATGATCCTGAGGTGAGGCTAAGATTAAACAGCTGTCCTAACTGTGGGTTTAATTCCTCATTGAGTTCATGAAGCACACAGCCGGGGACACCATCCGGTCCCATGGATGCTGTGTTTTTTGCCTTAGTGAGGGCAGTTCTCACCTGGGCGTTGGAGATGTTTGGGGGCTACAATCCTCTGGAATAGATATCTCTCCTTTGGGGAGGGGAGAAGTTTGCACTGAACCTGTCAGCCAGTATGTTAGCAATGTGTGTAGGTTCAGTAATTTTCACATCATTTTGAACTAATTCTGAGCATATCTGGGAGTTTCCTCCTAGGTTTCTAACATAGCTAAAGAAGGCCTTATGATTGTCTTTAGAGTCCTTGGCGATTTTTCTCTCAAAATTTGCCTTGGATGATTTTATGAGAGCTCTTAGTTTTTACTTATAATGATCAAAGGTGTCTTACCTTTCAAGGATTTTGCTCTATCTTGTAGTAGCTTCCTCCTTTTGTTGTAGAGCTTGTTTATGGCTGGGGTCCACCAGACTGGATGCTTGCCTTTGGTACAGAGAGTCTTAGTTTTGTTTGGGATTGCCTGATCCATGCAGTCCTGTAGGTGCTGGTAGAAGGCATTTGTAAGTGATTCAGCAGTTTGAGTAATGTTTACCACTGGCTCAGGGGCCTTAAAGGAGACCACACTAGATTTTAGAAGTGTGAAATCGGCTTTTGAGAAGTTTTTCACTGTGGTCTTTTTGTTTCAGGTGGGGGCGGGATGAGGACCTCCAGCGAGATTAGTTTATGATCTGATCTCACCAGTGAGGGGTATACTTCTGGTGTTGAACATTTTGATCCCATGTTCGTGATGATGAGATCAAGTATGTTTTCTCCTCTTGTGGGGATGGTGACTAGTTGTTCCATGGCATTTGAGTTTATGAACTCCAGGAATCTTTGGGTTAGAGTGTTCGGGCTTGAGTAGTGTTCCCAGTCTATATTAGGGTAGTTGAAGTCACCTTGTATGATGGTGTTTGGAGATACATTTATCCCCTCCAATGTTTTCAGGAAGGCCATGTGAGGTTCCTGAGTTTGAGAGGGTGGCCTGTAACATGCTACAAATTGCAGAGCAGTCTTGCCTATGGTTAATTGCACCTGGATGGACTCCGATGCATCGTGCGTTGCCACCAACCTTGAGGTGTGGGTGTCCTTTATGAATATGGACACCCCGCTCCTTTCTTGGTGCTGTCCGGATTTTGGGGCGGAATGCATGATATGAGGTGAAACCTGTTAGTGCTGGGGTGCTCTCAGGAGCCTTGAACCAGGTTTCTGTCACAGCACAGACATCGATGTTCTCCATATTGAGAAGGGCCTCGAGTGCGTGCATCTTGAGATTGAGACTTCTGGCATTGAGCAGCATTACCCTTAGTTTTTTTCCTTTTGGTGTTCTAGGGTGGTAGGTTTAGAATTTGAGCCTTGCCTAAAAAGGCACTATGGGGTGGCAAGAGCCTTTGCCAATATCCGGAAGCCCAGGGTGACAGGTGCAAGCCATCCCTTGCGAAGCAGCGTGGCTTGTCCAGCATGTCATCCCAGGCAGACAGACATTGGATCCCCTTTGAATGACACCAGAATTTAAGCCAATTATTAAAGCTGATCATCTTATCACTGTATTGTGGCATCATTCTAGGTGAAGGTAGGATACTGCTCAAGATCAGGGTCATACCTGCCTGGGCTACATAATCAGAGAGCTCCTCGATGTCCCTTTTCATGTAGTCCAAGGAGGTACATCTCAGGTCGTTGACACCAGCGTGGACAATGACTGAGTCGTACTTGTACCTGCTGTTGAGAGACCTGAGTGCTTGCGTTATGTGGCGGATTCTAGCGCCCGACAGGCAGCTTACTGTGACCTTCTCCTTACTCAGTCTGGTGAGCGGGACGCCAGTGTGTCTGACTATGGAATCACCAATGACAAGTGTGTCTGGCATTTTGTTTGGCCTTAAGGGCTGTGACTGTTTGACACTCTGACTGTGTGGTCTATGTGTTGCATGTGTTGGGTCGTGAGGTGGTAGTTGTTTGGGTGTCTGCTTTGGTGGCCTCTGCTGTTTTGGTAAATTTTTGATCAGAGCCTCCGAGTTTGTCTTTGTGTGAGTATGTGTATGATTTGAAGTTGTGATGGTACCATGTGTGACTGGGTATGTATTGTGTGTGGTTACCTTCTCCTCCTGTCTGGTCTTGCCAGTCCTATGTTGAGAGAGCTCAGCCTCCAGTTTGGCCGTATAGTTGCATCTCGCATGTATTTGTGTTTTGTGGGAGAAGGAGAGGATTGTTCTGTGTACATGAGGCAATTGTAACATTGCCTCAATATTCCCAGGTTCACCAGTTGAGCTGGAGAGGACACTAGCAACTGATCCCTCGACATACTAGAAGTAGTAGATAAAGAGACTTTCAAAGGACTCCGCCGGAAGTGGGTTTTAGGCTGGTGGGGTACTATCTATAATAAGAGTGCTTTATCAAGGTGCAAGTACTGTAGGAGTAACTGCTAGGCTTTACAGATAGAGAATAGTCTACTTGGGAATCAAGTAGAGATGAACTTTTCAGTTATAGGATATGCTGGTTAGATCAGCAGTACAGCTCGAGGAAGGTAGTTCTAAGGGAAAATTTGAAGAGTGGAATTTAGATGTCCCGAATAGTTTAACCGCCGCTGCTCTTGTGTGCAACAGTGGCAACTCCGCGCTGAAGGGAGCTAGGAATTGGCCCAAAACGACCAATGGACTACTAGTTTCTGGCTGAAACTTCACCAAATCGGACAAAAAGGCCGCTCAGTGCTTTCCACTCCCACTGGTAAGCAAAGAAACTTCCCTCCTTCCTAATAAGGCAATGGATCAGTAACAGGAACTAAAAACAAAGCCCAAGGATCAGCACTCTGAAACTGGACTACTCTAGTTCAGTAAGGCAGGAAAACAAGAGATTTTTTTGTTTTATTACAGAGATAAGGAAAAAAACAGACAGTAAATGCTATAAATGCTGTAAATCGGCTAGCGCACTTTAGTGTGTAGCCTACAGAAACAATTTGCAACAATTAGTAACTTAAAGTGCAATAAACAGTGTAAAATGCAGAAATCACTTAAAGTAGCAGTAAAACAGGCGAAATGCAGTCGCTAGCTTAATAACAGTGGGAAAGCTACAAAAATACTTATATCTGGTAGAAAGTCACTCTTTTAGCTCTCTGCTGCTTGGATCACTCTGCAGGCCACCACGAGGATCTGTGCTGAGTTGGTACAAGCTGGAAAATGCGTGTTTAGCGTGTTTTATAGCAGGGGCTGAAAGGAGCTAGGAATTGGCCCAAACGACCAATGGACTACTAGTTTCTGGCTGAAACTTCACCAATTCGGACAAAAGGCTGCTCAGTGCTTCCCACTCCCACTGGTAAGCAAAGAAACTTCCCTCCTTCCTAATAAGGCAATGGATCAGTAACAGGAACTAAAAACAAAGCCCAGGGATCAGCAACTCTGAAACTGGACTACTCTAGTTCAGTAAGGTGGGAAAACAAGAGATTTTTTTTTTTTTTTACAGAGACAAGGAAAAAAACAGACAGTAAATGCTATAAATGCTTTTAAGCGGCTAGCACACTTGAGTGTGTTAGCCTACAGGTAAAATTAAGCAACAAATAACTTTTTAAGAGTGCAAAGTCTTTCGGCTTTTCCCAGTTAGGGGTCTCCACAGCGGAACTCCGGTCCGCTAATGATTGGCAGTTGATTTTTACGTACCGGCTTGCCAGGCCTGATGCACAACCTTCAACGAAGGTACACCCTTTCACGCATGTCTCCACGCAGAAGACGCTCTAGCTGAGAATCGAACCGGACAGCGTCTTACTGTGAGGCAACAACACTACCGCAGCACCACCACCGCGGCATATGACTTTCTTTTATTACCCTTTTGTTCTACTGCCATAATTGAGTTTTCTTCTAAATGACTATAAACTGTTGGCATGAATTCCAGTGTATAGCTTATACAAAGTCAGAAGGCAAGTTATTGGTCTATAATTTTTAGGGTAGCTTGTAGGTTCACTCTAAAGTAAAAGCACAGTTTTTCCTGTTGTTAGCCAGGCTGACGTCTGTTCGGGGTGCGCATATCAATAGTTCTTACTCATGGCTAAATCGTCATGCAAAGATGTTAATACTTGTAGCCAGAAGTTAGGTACTGTATCTGGGCCTGGGATTTTACAATTAGAGGCTTTTCTTGACTTTGTTTCAATCTCTCTGGCCGTTACTTCATCCCATTTCATATCCTAGACATTTGAATGTATTCTTTCTTTTACTTCTTCTATTCATTTAGCATCTTTGTTACGTTCTACAGGATCTTCATAAATAATTCTCCAAAATGTATCTATTTCTTCTTTTTTTTTGTTCATAGGTTCATAGGTTGGTACTAGGCTATCAGCCCTAGGGCCTATGCAAGCCTAGCCCTAACAATTCCCTGGCTATTTCTTCCCACACTATTTACTTCCCTGGACCCCTGTCTAGCAGGGTGACTGACATGATCCCCGGGGTGAATTTCCTTTCTCCCATCCAATCGTCAATGTTCCTTTTGAAGAGGGCCAAAGAGGCACTCTGCTTGACATGTATGGACAATCTATTTCAGAGTCTGGGGAGTCTCTGGGTCAGGAACCTATCCCTCCAGCATGTTTTTTTTATTGTGATGACAAGGTTTAGATCCCTGGAGCGTGTGGCTCTGAGGGATTGGGATTTCCTTAAGTGTAGCATGTCCAACAGCTCTGGGTTTGACATGGCCTTGTATGTTAAGCAGAGATCGGCTCTGAGTAGACAATATGCGACAGAGTATAGCTGGAGTTTTTTAAGGCGGTCAGCATAGGGCATCTGCTTTAGGCCTGTGATTCTTTTAGTGAGGTATTTCTGCGGCCTTTCCAGTTGTTGCAGATGTCTTGAGAGGTACATACCAAATGGGGCACTGTATTCTATAATGGGTGTAATGAGGGATGAGTACAGTGGGACAATGACCTCCTTTTTTCTGGATGAAAAGCCCTTAGTGATGAGGTGTGCCACATAGAAGGATTTCCTGACTGTTGTGGCAATGTGGTTATCGAAGGTGAGACCACTGTCCACCTGTGTCCCTAAGTCTCTTATCACACTTTCAGTGTTTATTGTACTGCCACCTACATGGTAATTCACGGATACATGTTTTTTCCCAAAGGGGATAACTATACATGTCTTGGCATTGAGCTTGAGTCCATGGCTCTGGCACCAAGCATCTGTTTCTGTAAGGCCCTTTTGTAGAGTATCCACATAATTTGGGGATTCAATAATGGCTCCTAGTTTGCAGTCATCTGTGAACTTTGTTATCCAGAGTCCCTTAGTGGTGGCCTGTACTTTAGAGAAGTAGATGCCAAACAAGAGTGGTCCCAGGACTGAACCCTGAGGTACTCCACTTGTCACTTGTCTGGAGCTGGATTTGGAGTCGGCTACTTTTACAGTGTGGGTTCTATCAGTAAGCCAGTTAGCAACCCATTGGGTGACATAGGGATTAATGCCCAGCTTAGTAAGTTTATCTATGATTCCAGAGTGGGGGATGGTGTCAAAGGCCTTGGCAAGGTCTAGATAGGCTGTGTGGACCACCTTACCCTTGTCCATGGCTCTGGAGACTGATTCGAAGAAGTCAATCAGGTTCAGGAGACAAGATCAGCCCTTCACGAACCCAAACTGGTGGGGTCCATTGTTTGAGGGTTGCCAATGTCTTTGTTTATAAGTTCCATGATAATATGCTTCATGGCCTTGCAGATAAGGCTTGTCAGACTGATGGGACGGTAGTTTCCGGGATCCAAGGTGGATCCCCCCTTGTGGAGTGGGATAACTGTAGCTCTGCGCCACTCAGTGGGCACAAAACCTGAGGTGAGGCTATGATTAAACATGACACTTAGGTGAGGTGCCAGTTCATATTGTAGTTCATGTAGTACACAACCCGGGATGTCATCTGGTCCCATGGATGCTGTATTCTTAGCTTTGGAGAGTGCATTTTTTACCTGTGTGGCCGTTATTACCGGAATTTGGCAATCTTCCGGTATTGAGATGGGCCATTTAGGGGGTGAGAGGGGGTGAAGTTGGCACTGAATCGATCTGCCAGGATATTGGCAATATCCTTGGGATCAGTATATTTAATGCCATTCTGTTTTAGCTCAGAGCAGATCTGAGCATTGCCATTTAGATTCTTGACATAGTTATAGAATGCCTTGTGGTTGTCTTTGGAATCTTTGGCAATTTTATTTTCGTAACTAGTTTTGGAGGATTTTATGAGGGATCTCAGTTTCTTACTGAGGCTGGTAAGGAAGTTTTTTGCATCCTGGGCTTTTCCTCTTTTCTGCAACCGTTTCTTCCTTTTGTTGTAAAGTTTGTTTATGGCAGTGGACCACCAGATTGGCTTCCTTTTTTTGGATGAGAGCATCTTGGTTCTATTTGGGATGCCACAATTCATGCATGAGTGGATGTGCTCGTACAGTGCCTTAGTGTAGGATTCAGCAGTTGAACTTTCAGTTCCTGTCTGCATGGGTGTCATGAAGTTTGTCACTTCTGACTTGAGTAGCATGAAGTTGGCTTTGGAGAAGTTTTTTATGGAGGTTTCCTTACTGGGGGGTGGGGGTGGGGGTGGGATGTGGATGTTAAGGGTGATTAGCTTATGGTCAGACCTGACTAACAAAGGGGTGACCATAGGTGTGGAGCATCCATTTCCCATGTTGGTAATGACCAGGTCTAGGATATTGGAGCCCCTGGTGGGACTATGGATTAGTTGATCCAGGGCATTGGAATTTATGAATTCCAAGAACCGTTGGGCAAAGGTGTTGGTACAGGAGTAGTTTTCCCGGTTAATGGCAGGGTAGTTAAAATTCCTTTTACCTTGTTTTCTAATTCTCTATAAAACTTTTTTGGGTCATCAATAAATTGCTTATTTTGTACTTTTCCTTTATATTTATTTGTGTATCTTCTAAGTTTTTCTGCCTGTGTTGATATTTTTAGTTTATTATTTGCAATAGTGCAAGACAAATCCTGTTCCATTATAATACTGTGCATTGCTTTTATCACATCTATCTTTCTGAGTATTTCTGTTGATCTGTTCCCTCTTCTATACTCTTCTAACAGTGACACTTCTTGTCTTAATTGCTTTATAGTTTTCTCTATTCAATACTTCCATGATGGCATTCAATTTCTCCCCATCCTTTCCCTTAATGCCCCATATTCATGTGGTAGGGCTTTATCTGTTATTAATTTGGATGCACAGTAATGTATCCTATTTACTTCTGTTATGTCACATGGATCTCTGTAGTTCTGCGGTGGCGCAGCGGTGGCATTGTTGTCTCACAGCAAGAGGTTCTCCCGTTTGATTCTCGGCTTGGGATAGGAGTGCCTTATGTGTGGAGTCTGCATGTCCTCCCCGTGGTCGAGTGGGCATTCGAAAGACATGCGTTGAATGGGCATGCCTTCGTTGAAGGTTGGGCGTCAGGCTGGCAACTCGATACCATAAAAAACAACTGCCAATCATTAGCGGACCGGAGTTCCGCTGTGGCGACCCCTAACCAGGAAAAGCCGAAAGACAAACATGTCACATGGATCTCTATGGACAGTCCTAATTACTGTGTTCATTGCTTTTATCAAACTTCTAACTTTGTGGGTTTTATTGATCTTAATATGCTTATCAATTTCTATTAAATCAAGCAACTCTTTTTTCACATCATTTTCTTTTAAACTGAGGGCATATTCTTTGTTCACCATTTCCTATGAGCATTCTATAGAAAGTTCCAGAGCTTCTTCCTGTGCCACACTCTCTTCAGTTTCACCCTGTGTCATCTGTTGCTCTTTCATAAGGGAAATCACTGGCCTATTACTCACAGACATTGATTGTGTCAAAGTTGCCACAGTTTCCTGTTCTTTCCCTTGGAGTATAGCTCCAACTGAACCTTTGTACTGGTTTTCTGTGGAAGGCTCCAAATTATCTTCATATGTCAACTAATTAGATGCTTCCTGCTCCACTGGTTTCTCCTTAATTTAGGTGTCTATTGCTCTATCCAGTTTTAAATCCTCCACTCTGCAGGTAATACATAAAGTACAGTTGTGTACACTTACCATTAATGTAGATGTTCGAGTGTATTCACTGTTGCAGTCATTACATTTGGGTAATCTGCTGGTAGGTTGCCCTCAGTTGGTCTGAATTCCAAAGTCTTGGGTCCTGCATCGGTTGCTGTCTCCTCTTCCATGACGTCAGTTCGTCAGGGGTATAAAACAAGCAGCCAATGCCATTTTCTTTAGTTTTTCTTACCCCAGATGTCAGGTGCCCCCCAAATGGGTAGCAAAAATATATATATAAACTATATATACATGCAACAATACAAACTTTACCTTCATCTACAAGCAAATACACCACAAAGGTTGTAGAAGATAGTGAAGAAAAGAGAAACTCCAGAATAAAAGGGGGATGGCGGGCGGGTAACCTCGACTGCAACAGTGAATACACTCGAACATCTACATTTATGGTAAGTGTACACAACTGTACTATGTTCTTCGTGTTTCACTGTTGCAGTCATTACATTTGGGTAGAATCTGAAAGCTATGGATGGGAGGCTGGAGCTAAACAGCATTAGGGGCGGCTATAAGGCCCTGCAGAACTGCAGTGGCAAAGCCTGCCCTGGACTTAGAGAAGAGAGGCAAATGATAATGCTTTGTAAAAGTGTGAACAGAACTCCAAGTAGCAGCCTCTAGAATGTCTTTGGTTGGTACTCCTCTGAGAAAAGCTGCTGATGTAGCTGCAGCCCTGGTGGAATGAGACCTAATGCCCTTGGGCACAGGTTTGCCATGGTGTAAGTAGCAGAAACGAATGCAGTGGCTTATCCACTTTGAAATAGTCTGCTTTGAAATAGCCTTTCCCTCTGTTCCTGCAGCAAATGTCACTAGTAACTGCTCAGTTTTTCTTAGAGCTTTAGTCCTGCTCAAGTAAAATCTTAGCTGCCTGTGTACATCCAATGAATGCAGAATCCTCTCCCCCTTGTTCTGCGGACTTGGATAAAACGTTGGCAGATGAATAGTTTGGTTAAGAGCCACACTGGAAACCACCTTAGGCATAAATGAAGGATTGGTCCTCAGGGACACCCTGTCTGGGTAAAAAATGATAAAAGGCTCCACAGCCATGAGGGCCTGCAGCTCTGAGACTCTTCTTGCTGAAGTAATTGCCAGGAGCAGAGCTGTTTTCCATGATAAGAACTTTTAGATCTGCACTAGCAGCTGGTTCAAATTGAGGCAGGGTGAGCTTTTCCAACACATAACTGAGGTCCCATGCATGAATTAGTGATCTTCTGGGAGGCCTTAAATTTTTGGCCCCTCTAAGATACTGCTTTAGTAAAGGATGAGAAAAGATTGGTGGCTCTGTGCTGTAATGAGTCGAGATGGCAGAGGCATGGATTTTTATTGATGCAAGAGATAGGCCTTTGTCAAGCATCTCAGTCAAGTATTGTAAAATCCGAGGAATATTTGGCTCTGCTGTATCAGTTTCCTTGTGCTTGCTTCCAAGCACAGAATCTCTTCCATTTATCAGCATAAGATTTTCTAGTACTAGGCCTTCTGGCTTCCAAAATGACATCCATCACAGCTTTACTGAGAGGTGTTGTTTGAATAACTACATGATCAGCCATGCTGCCAGGTTCAGTGTTTGGAGCTGATTGTGCAGGATTTGATTGTTTTGCTGGGACAGTAAGTGAGGTATTTGAGGTAAGTACCAAGCTGGGAATTGAGACATGTTCCTTAGGATTAGGTACCAGTATTGGCGGGGCCAGTCCGGGGCAATTAGTATCATCTTTGGTTTCTCTTGTCTGACTTTTAGTAGTACCTTGGGAAGAAGAGGCAGAGGAGGAAAGGCGTAAACTGATAGGTTTTTCCAACTGAATGATAGGGTGCCCAATTTCCATGCTTGTCTGTGATAAGTCCTTGTGCAGAATTTTTTCAGTTGATAATTCCGAGGAGAGGCAAATAGGTCTATTTCTGGTCTCCCCCATTTCTTTATTATCATGCTGAAAACATGTGGATCTAGTTTCCACTCGTGAGGGTCCATAAGGTTTCTGCTTAAATCGTCTGCCAGAGTATTTTGCTTTCCTGGCAGGAATTGAGCTTGAAGATGTACTTGATAAGTCAAGGCTGTGTCCCCACAGTGCCTTGGCTAGTCCGCAAAGGGGGTATGAGTGAGTACCCCCCCTGCTTGTTTATATACTACATAACCATGGTGTTGTCCGTCTTGATCAGTAGTTGTCCTGGATGAAGTAAGTCCTTGAAGGCTGTCAGGGCATTTTGAACAGCTAACATCTCTTTTTGGTTGATATGCAGATGCATTTGTTTTGGGGTCCATATGCCCTGAATGCATCTTCCCGCCACGTGGGCCCCCCATGCATAATCTGATGTGTCTTTTGTTAAGGTTTGGCTGGCAGGGGGTTGAGTGAAAGCCCGTCCCATGTTTTGGTGACATGCCTTTGCCCACCACAGAAACTCCTGTTGTAGGCAGGGAATGAGAGGAATCATTGTTTCCAGACTGTGACAATGTTGACTCCATAAACTTTTTAGGTACCATTGTAGTTTCCTCATATGCAGTCTTGCATATGGAATCAGTAGGATGCAGGATGCCATGAACCCCAAAGTCTGCAGAGTTTGTCTTGCAGATAACTGGGTTTTTGTTGCCATCAGTTTGAAGTAAGGAGTCAGTTGCCTTTGTTTGTCTGGCGTGAGGAAAGCCATCTGGGCAGTTGCATTCAAGCTTGCACCCAGGAATGTTATCTTCTGACAGGGTACCAGTTGTGATTTCTTTTCATTTATTGTGTACCCTAGGCATGTTAGAAGCCTTTTCACAAACGCCATGTGCTGAAGAAGAATGTCCTTGTTCTCTGCTTGAAAGAGACAATTGTCCAAGTAAGGATATGTTTGTATACTTTTTTGTCTGCAAAATGCAATTACTGTTACCAGGCACTTTGTAAAGACCCTGGGTGCAGTCGATAAGACAAAGGGCAGTGCAGAGAACTGGTAATGCATAGAGCCAGCCCAGAAACGGAGGTATCTTCTGCACAATTCACTTATTGGGATATGCAGGTATGCCTCTTTTAGGTCTAATGTCACCAGCCAAGCATTCTTGCCCAACATGGGCAAAAGCTGCTGCAAAGTTAGCATTTTGAATTTTGCAATGTCCAGGTATGTGTTCAAAATTGATAAGTCCAGTACTGGGCACCAGGCCTTGCCTTTTCTGGGTACCAAGAACAGTCTTGAATAAAAACCTTGTCCTTTTTCCTGTTCTGGTACTGGCTGAATAGCCCCCATATCCATGAGGGACGTAACCTGTTTCTGTGCCTCTGCCCATTGATTTTTTGGCAGATCTGGCCAACCATTTGCCATTGGCAGAGTATGGAAGTGGAATCTGTATCCCTGAGATACTATATTTAGCACCCACTTGTCCTGGGTTATTAACTGCCAATTTTGAGCAAAAAGTGCTAATTTTCTCCGTAAGGCGGCTGCCAAAAGGTAAGTGTTTGGTGATGGCAGAGGGAAGTCATTGAGACTGTTTACTGTAGGGTTGCGCTTTATTTCCTCCAGATTTGGAGGTAGAAGCACCCCATTGCTTTGACCTGTAAAAATCTTGCGACTGGTATCTAGAATCTTAAGGGTGCCTGGATTTGCCCCGTTGAGCTCTGTCGGACACAGGAAAGGACCAATTTTTTTGTAGGCCAGTGTCTACTGAATCTTGGTGGCTGCACTTGTAAGAAGTCTTTTACAGTTTGCATAGACTTAGCTTTGTCTTCCATTTTCTTTAAAACCTCTTCTGCCTCAATACCAAACAGAGTATGCTGTAAAGGTGCATCCAGCAATTTAGCTTTAACATGATCAGGCAAATTTTGCTCTTTTAGCCAGGCATGCCTCCTAATCACAGATCCAGTAACTGCGGCCCTGCAGGAGGCCTCTAATGAATCAAAACCACATTGCAAAGTATGCTTTCTAACTTGTTCTGCTGCATGCAATAATTCCTGCAATTCTTTATTTTCTGCACATTCAGAAATCAACATCATTTTCTGTTTCAGTAATCCCATAACATGTTGTTGATACTTGAGCATATGAAACTGGCAGTTTAAGGCCCTAATTACTAAGGTTGTAGATGTATAAACCTTCTTTCCCAATCTATCCAGTGCCCTTGAATCTCTGTCAGAGGGGGCAGGATTTTTTGCTGTTGAGGCCTTAACATCTTTTGGACCCTGTGAAATAGTTTCAGGGTCAGCAGCAGGGTTTCTAAATAAAATTTGTGTGAGTCAGGAACCCTGTAATATCTGTCTGGCTTGCTGGGAGCCAGAGGTAATGAGTCTGGAGTCAGTTTTGACTCCGAAAACACATCATCCACAATGTCTAAAATAGGAGGTATGGCTAAAGGCCTATGCTGAGGGAGAAGAAGAAAATCCCTGAGCCTCTTTTTTGATTCTGAGAAATCTTGACTCTCCCAGTGAAAATGCTCCCTCAAAGTATGCAAGGTTTCTCCAAAAGAATAATCCTCAGGAGGTGATGCAGATAGGATAGATTCCTCTGCATCAGAATCCTCATAGGGTGGTATAGATAATTCCCGATCAGAAGAGGAATCCGAAGAAATAGAAACCTGATCTGAAGAATCATAATCAGTGTCTTGCCTAGGCCTCTTATCAGGAGGGGGTTGGGAACCCCTGATCAAGGTAATTAGGTCTTCAGCCATTTTGATCATCTGTTTTTTGGCCACAGAGGCCTGTGCACGTGGCTTATGCGTCGTTTTTTTAGCTTTAGAAGTTGCTTTCATCGGTTTTATATAAAAATGTTGTGGCCTGAATACACCCTCAGAAGCCGGTGCCTGCTCAGCGGCTCCGGACCCATCTGAGAGAGAGACATCCGTGGGTACAATACTTTTGAGAATCTCGCAGCGTGCTGGACTCCACATCGGTCTCGGTAGGGGCCTGCGACTTGAAAGTAGCGGGTATCAGGGGCTGCGAAAGCGCCTCACTGAGTACTGGTGAACCGGCAACTGGCTTAGGAGAAGCTTAGTCGGTTTTAGACCTCGACGTCTGTCTCTGTCCTTTTCTTTACGTTTTTTGTGTACTCCGGTAGTCAGATTGCTATCCGATGGCATTTCAGGGTAGTTAAATCTATTTCCAAAATATTTTGAGACAAAGATATACTGATGCTTAATAGTGTGTTGGTTAAATCTAGCACAAAACCAACAGCCAGGCACGTTATGATCAGGGCCTAGGCAAGGAATACAGTATAAATGAAAATCCTCATGAGGTATTTGCTTCCCACAAGTACTACAATTATTAACTTTTTCTGACATTGGTATGGAGCAAGAAAAAAGTTTCCCCAACAGGGTACTTAGCTTTAGTGAAGACTTCGGTTCTGAAACTCAAACTCGAAAATTTCAGGAGTCGGCCGACCGGCACTTGCGAACTGCTTCTGCTTCAGGCATCGCACGGCAAGAAAGACTGAAGAAAATGGCGTTGGCTGCTTGGTTTATACACCTGACGACCTGACGTCATGGAAGAGGAGACAGCACCCAACGCAGGACCCAAGACTTTGGAATTCAGGCCGAATGAGGGCAACCTGCCAGCAGATTACCCAAATGTAATGACTGCAACAGTGAAACACGAAGAACATCCACAGTTTCTATTTCTTTAACTTTTCCATTACTAATCCTCTTTTCAACTTTTCCTCTTTGTTTTCTTATTTCTGTATTGTAAAATTTTGGGTACGTATCACTTCACCTAAAACTCATTTCACCGAAACCAAATCACCTAAAGTTCATTTCACCTAAAACTCATTTCACTGACAAGCAGTACAATAAGGCAAGTCAAAGGTATATGTCCTTTTCCCCACTGTACTGTGATCCAGGTGTTAGTATATATATATATATATATATATATATATATATATATATATATATATATATTGGGGGATGTGGGAGGCGTAGCCCTCCATTTATTTTGGTTTTATGTTGTGTGATTTTATTTTACATTATTTGGTGAAAGATAACGCCCCCCCACACTCCCCCTTAATATTTATACTAACACCAGGATCACACTACAGTGGGGAAAAGGACATACACCCTTCAACTGCATTAGAGTACTACTTGTCAGTGAAATACGTTTTAGGTGAAATGAGTTTGAGGTGAAGTGATATGTACACAAAAGTTTCCATATCTGGATGTCTTTGCCTGTATTTCTCTTCAAATATCTTTGGTGCTGCTCTTTTTTCATTGATTAGTTTTGCTTTCTCCTTTGCGTAAATATTGCCCCATATTAAATCTCTTTTTTCTTTTCCATGGTCATATTTCTTCTTCAGATGTCTCCTGCTCCTCTTGTTTCTCCTTACTTTGGGGACTAGTTATTCCATCATGCTGTGATATGACCTGTGTTTGACTTTCTACACTAAATCTTCACTTTACAAATATTCCATAACTTCAGCTTCTATTTTTTTTTAACTCCTACTTGGCTAATCTTCTGTTCTACATTCTCTCTTTGTGATCTTATTTTTTTACTGTGAAATTTTCCATATCTGGATGCCTTTACCTATACTTCTCTTTGAATATCTTTGGGGCTGCCTCTTTTGTGTTGATTCATTTGGCTTTCTCCTTTATATAAATACTGAACCATATCAGATCTCTCTTTCCTTCTCATGTCCACATTTCTTTTTTATACCCTTCAAACATCTATACATTTTGTTGTTTAACTTTTTGCACTTCCTCAGTTGCTTCTATTTCCAAACGGCAGAAGGTTTCTTGGTCTATATAGTGTTTTTCTTGGATCTGTTGCATTAATGAACACAAATTTTTATTTGAAGTTTCTGACAGTTTTTCTTGTGGAAGTATTTTTCTTTCCTCAAATTTCTCTCTTAATCTTCTCGTATATCTTTTGTCTGGGAATTCTGGACTTCTTGCATAATAATAACAATACATAATTTCTTTCTTGTCTTCAGCAGTCTACTCTTTGTATTGCTCTTTTTTGATCCATCAGTTTTTGTGATTTTTGTGGACTGTTTCTTCCTTCTACAACGGGGGGGGGGGGCATCCTCCCCCTGGGTCTGGCCTAGCCCCACTGTAGGAATATGTTTGTGTCTTGAAGATTCCACACTGTAATTTTTTCCAGTCCTGGTACCAGTGTGCCTACCAGGATTGGGCACATTTTTATCCTGGGACTTGTGCATCTAGCTAGTTTCTTTATTTATATATATATATATATATATATATATATATATATATATATATAGGAAACAAAAAGATAAGTTCGCTATGCTAAAGTCCCAACGTACTCAGAACCAAAGTAAATCCAAAAAATAAAGTAGCTGGACACTGCTGGAGTAAAAGCAATATAAAACACTTTATTATACTAGAAGAGGGTAGCTCTTTCGGGATAAACCCTTCCTCAGACAAAATTTAAAATGATAAAACAACCATATTTAAAAATACAACTGACCAATCATTTACTTACAAAAACCCGCCTATTCTGTAAAGTGGGCTTAATGGGTAAAACATCATTAAGACCCGGAAACCTGTGTGCCATTAAATCCACAATCCATTTGGATTCTGCTAATGCTGTTTTATGTTTAATGTCACCCCCCCTACTGTTGAGTCTTATGTTCACAATACACCTAAACTTAAAACTATGTGTGGGATTCAAACTAATGTGTCTGTATAGAGCATTGCTCAAATCACAATTTCTAATATTGCTTAAATGTTGCAGAATCCTCACCTTAAACATATTATTCGTCATACCAACATAAAAACACGTACAATATTCACAATTCGCTAAATAAACCAGATGTTGTGTTCTACATGTGGCTCTACCCTGTAAATGAAATACTTTATGTGTGGTGGGATGCTTAAATTCTATTTCTGTATTTATATAGGTGCATGCCTTGCATCTGCCACATGCATGAGTACCTACACTCATGGTAAATACATGTTCTTTATCTTGCTGTGTTTCTTTACATAGTAAATCCTTCAGATTTTTATTCCTTCTGTACGCGAACATGGGGCGGTCACCTACAACATCTTTAAGACCCATGTCACTAGTTAATATGTTCCAATTATTCTGCACTATGTTACATATATCTTTCACATTACTGCCATAAGTAAACAGCAGCTTTGGTTTCCCTTCCTTACACCTACCCATATTAATGGAACTATACTCATTCCTATTCAAATTTCTCATCCAAGGTTTGTACCTGGTATTCCTATGCCTTTTGTTATCTTCCATGACATGATTTACCAAATGTTTCCCATAGCCTCTTTCTAAGAAGCATTGGTCAAGCTTGCACAATTCCTCATCATAGTGTGCATCCTCCGAGCATACTCTGGAAATTCTGCTCACCTGACCTTGAATAATGTTTGGGAAAACATGCCTTGGATGCATGCTGTCGAAAGACAGCAATGTATTCTGCCAACAATCTTTTCTATATGACCCTGAGGTGAAACCTTCATCTGTTTGTTCCACATATACATCTAAAAATTCTATCTTTGTATAAGAAGTTTTGGCACTAAATCTCAGAAATGTAGTAGTGGAATGAATAAATGTAAGAAAGTGGTCAAAGGAGACCTTGTCACCATCCCACAAAATAAAAATATCATCTACAAATCTGACATACAACAAGATGTAGTCTCTCCATTTGTGGTTGTTCAGAATCTCCTTAGATTCCCACTTCGACAAAACAAGATTTGCATAAGTATTTGCACAGGGGGTGCCCATCGCTACCCCCCGTGCTTGCCTATACAAAGAGCCTGCTCCCAAAAAAACATTGTTATCTAAAACCAAAAACAACAAATCTTCCACTAAGTGTCTTAAGTGATCAGTGGCTCCCAAGTTTTTGATTGTTTCACCAACAGCTGTTATTCCATAATCATGTTCTATCACTGTAAATAAACTATTGACATCCAGGGTTGCCATTAATAACAACTTGCCCGACGGTTTGGCTACATCAGCCAAAAGTCCCAAAAAATGCCCTGTATCTAATAAAATGTTATTGATTTTATCCATATATGGTTTCAATGTGAACTGTAACCAAATTGAAACATTCTCTGTGACCCAATCCCTACCCGAAACAATGGGTCTTAATGGATTGTGGATTTAATGGCACACAGGTTTCCGGGTCTTAATGATGTTTTACCCATTAAGCCCACTTTACAGAATAGGCGGGTTTTTGTAAGTAAATGATTGGTCAGTTGTATTTTTAAATATGGTTGTTTTATCATTTTAAATTTTGTCTGAGGAAGGGTTTATCCCAAAAGCGCTAACCTCTTCTAGTATAATAAAGTGTTTTATATTGCTTTTACTCCAGCAGTGTCCAGCTACTTTATTTTTTGGATTTACTTTGGTTCTGAGTACGTTGGGACTTTAGCATAGCGCACTTATCTTTTTGTTTGTTGGACTTGTCTTTTCGTACGCTATGCATGCTGAGAGTATTGAGAATAGCAGCAACGGCAAAGACTTTTTTTCATGCATCATGCCACCAGGTGAAATGGTTTATGGCAGTTGTAACAGATCGCCTACTCCACGAGGTAATCCGCTCCTGAATTTGGGCTTTTTTGTCCAGAAGGAAGGACTACAGGGCAGAACAACTCCTGTAGTGGTGGACAGAGCATTTGAAGATCTGCTACGAGATTTGACTTTTAAAGCCGGTAAGATGCAGCGCTTGCAATGGCAAGCTTTTCACCTAGAAGCGTGTTTAGCATATGGAATTGTCCCTAGAGGCATGAGAATCTTGTGTATGCCTGCTCAGGGCGATCGTTACCCTGAGCTGTTAACCAAGTGGCAGATTCTCAACATTAATACCAGCTTTGAGTATATGCGGTTACTCATTGAGTTCTTTGCACCAGAACTGGATGAATTAAAGAAAGAAGTAGCCTCGCTATACAGTAAATTGACAACAGATTTTAGTGAGGCGAAATGTAAGGAGAGAATTGTGACTTTGAAAGAAACCCTGGCCAAAGAGGCTGATAAGCTACGTGAAACTAAACTGAGTAAAATAAGAAGGGACCATCATGATTTTGTGAATGGGAACATCTTTGTTTGGCCGAGGTTCAAGGAAACAACATCGGAGCACGTAAGACGTAACCAGAGGAAATCAGTAACGCGCATGACGGAAGAGAGGGAGAGAGACACGACAGTGAGCATACAGCATGAAGCTAATACGAGCATGGGAATTTCTGCTTCTTTTGATACAGCTGCTGTTACCGTTATTGCTGCCAGTACTTCTCTTCGCGATACAGTTACGGGTGGAGAGTTGCACAATGTAGATAGTGTGGTGGAAAAGGATGTTGGGACAACATTATCCAGGGAGGTTGTTGCCTCTCGTTCGTGTGGGGAGCTATCAGCTCCACC
Organism: Protopterus annectens; assembly: GCF_019279795.1. Lineage (NCBI taxonomy): Eukaryota > Metazoa > Chordata > Ceratodontiformes > Protopteridae > Protopterus > Protopterus annectens. Next base: position 558,465,805 of record NC_056739.1, on the reverse strand, counting down.
CAGTACGGTGGTTACTGGCATTTTGGGAAAGGAACTTTCTGGCTTGTCGATTAACATACCTGAGGTAGCAGAAGGTTGTATCAACAACCCAGGAGCACGTCCGAAAACAAGCCAAGGTGCCATGCATTTTTTGGGGAATCTTCCGGCACCCGTAAAGAAAAAAGGTGCATGGAAGAGGTCCTCCAGCGAGGACAGAATCGTGGAAAAGAGGAGAAGGACATTTCAGTGACTGATCATTTACATGTTGGTATTGTATACAATTTATCTAGCTATACGCTAAATTTTGAAGAACTAAATGTCCTCAACAAAGGATTAACCTTTGTACCTAGCAGGATGTGTGTGTATAGTGATGTTATTTTTGATTTAATGTTGTTTTGTAGGAATACTATGCTAAGGTTATTATTTAATAAGGAAGAAGTGAACCATCCTCTACTTAAAAAACCCAGCAGTTTTGTACCTAGCCTCACGCCATCTCTAAATTTATTTTTGAATGGTTGTGAGAAAGATCTGAATAAGTACTTTAATGATAGGAATTTTAGTACATATTATAATTTGACCTCGATACAGAAACAGGCATTACAGGGGTTGATGAATAACAAGGAAATTACCATTAAGATGGCGGACAAAGGAGGAGCGATTGTTGTACTTGACACTGTGTGGTATGACAATAAATTAAGAAACATGTTGATAATGGATAGAGCTTATGAAGAAATTAATCCCCTTAAGGTCAGAATGATCATTGACAAAGTACACCGAAAGTTACAGGTGTTGTTAGAAGAAATGAAAATAACCAAAGAGACTTATGAGTTTCTTTGGATAGACAAACCAGTAACCCCAATATTTAAGGCATTGCCTAAGATTCATGAATCTCTCAGTGACCCACCCTTAAGACCCATTGTTTCGGGTAGGGATTGGGTCACAGAGAATGTTTCAATTTGGTTACAGTTCACATTGAAACCATATATGGATAAAATCAATAACATTTTATTAGATACAGGGCATTTTTTGGGACTTTTGGCTGATGTAGCCAAACCGTCGGGCAAGTTGTTATTAATGGCAACCCTGGATGTCAATAGTTTATTTACAGTGATAGAACATGATTATGGAATAACAGATGTTGGTGAAACAATCAAAAACCTGGGAGCCACTGATCACTTAAGACACTTAGTGGAAGATTTGTTGTTTTTGGTTTTTAGATAATTTTTTTTGGGAGCAGGCTCTTTGTATAGGCAAGCACGGGGGGTAGCGATGGGCACCCCCTGTGCAAATACTTATGCAAATCTTGTTTTGTCGAAGTGGGAATCTAAGGAGATTCTGACCAACCACAAATTGAGAGACTACATCTTGTTGTATGTCAGATTTGTAGATGATATTTTTATTTTGTGGGATGGTGACAAGGTCTCCTTTGACCACTTTCTTACATTTATTCATTCCACTACCACATTTCTGAGATTTAGTGCCAAAACTTCTTATACAAAGATAGAATTTTTAGATGTATATGTGGAACAAACAGATGAAGGTTTCACCTCAGGGTTATATAGAAAAGATTGTTGGCAGAATACATTGCTGTCTTTCGACAGCATGCATCCAAGGCATGTTTTCCCAAACATTATTCAAGGTCAGGTGAGCAGAATTTCCAGAGTATGCTCGGAGGATGCACACTATGATGAGGAATTGTGCAAGCTTGACCAATGCTTCTTAGAAAGAGGCTATGGGAAACATTTGGTAAATCATGTCATGGAAGATAACAAAAGGCATAGGAATATCAGGTACAAACCTTGGATGAGAAATTCGAATAGGAATGAGTATAGTTCCATTAATATGGGTAGGTGTAAGGAAGGGAAACCAAAGCTGCTGTTTACTTATGGCAGTAATGTGAAAGATATATGTAACATAGTGCAGAATAATTGGAACATATTAACTAGTGACATGGGTCTTAAAGATGTTGTAGGTGACCGCCCCATGTTCGCGTACAGAAGGAATAAAAATCTGAAGGATTTACTATGTAAAGAAACACAACAAGATAAAGAACATGTATTTACCATGAGTGTAGGTACTCATGCATGTGGCAGGTGCAAGGCATGCACCTATATAAATACAGAAATAGAATTTAAGCATCCCACCACACATAAAGTATTTCATTTACAGGGTAGAGCCACATGTAGAACACAACATCTGGTTTATTTAGCTTAATTGTGAATATTGTGCGTGTTTTATGTTGGTATGACGAATAATATGTTTAAGGTGAGGATTCTGCAACATTTAAGCAATATTAGAAATTGTGATTTGAGCAATGCTCTATACAGACACATTAGTTTGAATCCCACACATAGTTTTAAGTTTAGGTGTATTGTGAACATAAGACTCAACAGTAGGGGGGGTGACATTAAACATAAAACAGCATTAGCAGAATCCAAATGGATTGTGGATTTAATGGCACACAGGTTTCCGGGTCTTAATGATGTTTTACCCATTAAGCCCACTTTACAGAATAGGCGGGTTTTTGTAAGTAAATGATTGGTCAGTTGTATTTTTAAATATGGTTGTTTTATCATTTTAAATTTTGTCTGAGGAAGGGTTTATCCCGAAAGCGCTAACCTCTTCTAGTATAATAAAGTGTTTTATATTGCTTTTACTCCAGCACTGTCCAGCTACTTTATTTTTTGGATATATATATAGGAGCCCTTCATTTATTTGAACTTTCAAATGTTTGAAACTCATATGGCTGACACCATAGAAGCAAATGTTTGAAAGGCCAACAAATGATAGCAGCGATCCCGCTACAGTGCGGAACTGGGAGATTCCCCTTTTCTGCACTGTAGTGCGATCTCTGAGTGAGAATATTTAAGTAGCAGGAGGTGTGGGGGGTGCAGGCGGGGCTTGCCCCCCTGCATAACACAGTTTTACTGTGTTTACAGGTAGGTATATGATGATATTTCAGGATGTCGGTCTTTTGGAATGTCGATCATATGGTGTCAGCCATATGAAAGTCGGCATTCTGAACAGCTGACATTCTGAAGTAGACCCATATATATATATATATATATATATATATATATATATACACACACACACACACACACACACACACACACACACACACACACACACACACACACGCACAAGTACATACACATATGCACTTCACTATACTAAGTGCAATCTCGGAGTTGATATATGTAAGTAGCAGGTGGTGTTGGGGGGCTTGCCCCCTGGTTATACTTGGAGAAGAGTAATATAATTTGTGTTTTATTTGTTTCTGTATGTACATGTGCTGGAGTATACTAAGTGTTGGTATCCTGTGTGTTTTCAGCATTTTGAACTTTCGAGATTTTGGTCTTCAGGATTTTGGGCTTTCAGGATTCTGTAGAGCTGATATATATATATATATATATATATATACACATATATATCTATATATATATATATATATGTATATATCTATATATATATATATATATATATATATATATATATATATATATATATATATATATATATATATATATATATATATATATATATATATATATATATATATATATATATATATATATATATATATATATATATATATATATATATATATATATATATATATATATATATATATATATATATATATATATATATATATATATATATATATATATATATATATATATATACACACACACACACACACACACATGTATGCTATATAAAATACAATCTATATATCAGTGTCGTCTTGGTGACATTTTGTGAAAAACAGGGTTCACCTCATGAATGTAGTCGTCAAAACTTGAGGATGAATTCAGTTCTAGCAATACCTCTCTCCTTTTGCTGATTTTATCATCTCTCTATTCGTACCTCAAGTTTCAGAAAAGGCAATATCCCAAGTGATCTTTCTCTGACTGTGGCACAATAAAACTGAAAGGGTTCTGTCTATGAGTGTGAAGGACTGTCCTGGTCATGTCAGGTGATTGGTTCTTCACTTTCACAAACAGGCAGTGGGAGGAGTTCTGAGTTATGACCGACCACCAGAGGGAGAGTAGCAAGGCACTACTACCCATATGCCAGTAAGGCAGTTCATTTATTGAATATCTGTATAATCACTTTGTCTCCCTGACTACTGCCATGGTAGTATCACATGCCTGACAACATCCTATGCAGTCATTACCACATCTGTGGGTGTGTTATATATCTTAGCCACACCCTCTTGTGCCCCACTTAGGACTGTTCAAAATGTAACAACCCTAGGCTCATCAAACTTACAGATCTTCACAAGGCTAGGCTTGTTAAAGGGACAAGTAACAAATGGTCACCAGAGAAGTCTCACAACTCGTTTTCAAACAGTTTAGAACCATAATGCTCCATGTACATCTATCCTCACACTCTTCAAAAAGACATTAGACTTAATCAGGTGGCTCTACCTCTGGGATGCACTGAAAGGAAGCTTTTTGTTTCCTCCCAGAGTTCAACTTGAAGCCATATAACACCTCTAATTCAGCTCGCTCCATTATATTGACTAAGGATACTATATCTTCCCCTTTCTCCTTGTGTAGGGGTATCATACAGGTATGTCAACTGCTCCCACTTTGTTTCTTTTGATAGAGAACCTCTCATCCATGCTGTTTTAAAAATACCCTTTTTAGAACACTGGACTCTACATGTTACTCTTTTCAAAATCATAATGTATTTTTTTTTTTTTTTATTAAGACCACACCTCTGAAATTCTTTATATTGCTGAACATTTATCTACTTTCACTAGGTCCTCAGGACTGGCAGATAATATTGACAATGTGTTATTCTTATAGATCAACCCATAAACTATGCTCTGGAAACCACCCACTTCCATATTCTTGATCAAACTCATCTCCCATACACAGGGAATCAGACAATACACTAACATTCCAAAGTTGAGTTATTAGAAGTAAATGTAAAGCCATTGTGTGAAGAATCAAAAAATGCATACCTAGTGGAATGACTGATCTGGATTGGTGGTTTCATCATCATTACTGACAGCACTGAGACAGACAAGATTTTGTCAGTCAGGCTGATGGAAGTTTCCAAACAATCAAAGCCCCTCCCGCTACATATGATCATCATGTCCCAAAGCACTCTACCTCCCGATCTTGCAAGCCCATACAAGGCAGAAGCCTTCCTAACAGCAATCAGCAAATATATATACAACCATTAAGCCAGAAAGTTCCACCTTGTCCTAGTTGATGGAGGTGGTGGTGGGGGGTGTGATAAATGAACTACCAATCCAGATTAGTAGTCACATCATGTAGCTTTCATATATATATATATATATATATATATATATATATATATATATATATATATATATATATATATATATACACATTTGTAGGTGTTTACTAGGCTAAAGAACACAAGGGCCTTTTTAAGTGCAGCCATTCATCCCAAATCTCTAACAAGTTCCTGTACCCTTGATAAATAGAAGTAGGGGCTTGGGAGGCGAAACATTTACAAGCAGTGGCCTGGGAGATGAACTATTTACAGGCTACCTGTGTCCATTAAAGACATAGGTGCCAAACCAAGGATGAATTTCCTGTTCCCCAACCAATTGTCCAAGTTACACTTGAACTAGTTTAGGGAGGAAGTCTTTTTCACATGGACAGGGAGCTTGTTCAAGAGAAGGAGTAGTCTCTGGGATACATACCTGTCTCTCTAGTAGGCCCTACTTTATCACAGGCAAGATTTAAGTCTTTAGAATGGGTAATTCTGGTGCTGTTTGTTTTGTAGATACTCAGGAGGTCTAGCAGAGTGGGATCTGACAATGCCTTGTATGCCAGGCATACATCTCCCTTCAACAGTCTGTAGGAGATAGAACACAGGGATAGGGCCTTGAGTTGGTCTGCATAGGACATGCTACTGGTTTGCCATCAAAATGTTGGAAAACAGTTATGCAAACTCGGGAGACTGAAAGGCACTCTTCCAAAATGTCATAACATCAATGTTTAAATGTCTGTGTCAGCTCTTCTTGCAGAACATTTGCATAGGTGGGTGATTCAATGACAGCTTCTAATATGCAGTCATCTGGAAATGTAGTCAGCCAGAGGTAACTGACATTGTCTTGACTACATATAAATAAATGCTAAAAAGCAGCTGTCCCAGGACCGATCCCAGAGGAGCTCCACTTGCAACTGGCCTCTTTGTAGAGGTGGACAACCCAATTATAATATCCTGGGTCCTGTTTATGAGCCAGCTGGCTATCTACTGGGTGACATACGGGTTTGTAACTATCCTCTTACATTTGTCAACAATACAAAAGTGGGATATTGTTTCAAATGCCTTGCCCAGGGCAAGGTAGGCAGTGTGAACCATTTTGCCCTCATCCTTTGCTTTGGTGACCTTCTCAAAGAAGCCCACTGGGTTGAGTAGGCATGACCTGTGCTTGATGAACCCAGATTGGGTTGAATCTAGTGTCTGGAGGTTTCCTATATCATTATTGATCATTTCTATGATAATTCTTTACATAAGAGACTAGTGAGACTTATGTGTCTTTACTTTCTTAGGTCTGCAGATGACCCATCTTTGTGCAGAGTGATGACTGTTGCTGCTCTCCATTCATGAGGCACAAAGCCTGTTTGGAAGCTACAGTTAAACACCGAGTGGAAGAGAGGGGTAAAGTTGAAGCTAAATTTGTCGGCCAGTAAGTTTGTTATATTTTCTGGCTCAGTATAGTTCGCATCATTTACAATGAGCTCTGCACATAATTGTATATTGCCTTTGATTTGCGGACATAGCTAAATAATGCTTTGTGGTGGTCATTTGCCAGGGAGGTCAAATTTACCTCAAATTTGGCTTTGGTAGAGTTCTTTTGCCCTCTGAGTTGTTTGTTTAGTTTGATGAGACTGCGTTTATCCTGCTGGGTGCTGAACCTCCACATTTTTCCATGATTTTCTTCCTTCTGTTCTATAGCCTACTGACATTGTGATTCAACCAGGGTGGCTTGTTTTTTTGAGTTAGTTCTGTACTTCTTCCTTGTCAGTACAGCTGCTTCTATGCAGCTATTAAAATGCTTGTATAGCATTTCTGTGAACACTTCTGTGTAGGCAGCAGTGTTCTCAGGGTTTATAGGGCTCTAGGTTTTATTTTTACTTCAAAGGAGACCATTTTGTGGTCTAACTTTACCACAGAAGATATTACACCAAGGGTGTGCAGCACACTCCCATATTAGAGAAGACAAAATCCAGTAAGGTTGCACCCCTGGTTGGTGTATTGACAATCTGGGTCAGGTAGTCTGTGTTTACAAAATCCAGGAATCTCAGTGCCTGTAAATTTGGTGTTGTATATGATTCCCAATTAACAGTATGGTAATTAAAACAGCCCATGAATATGGTGTTGGGTTGGATGGTGACTGTTTCCAATAAGTTTAAAAACACAACTGGCGTTCTGTCCTCATCCCCTTAGAACCACATACCAAGAAAATTTCTTTAGGGAAACATGACAGATTGCCCTGAATTATTGTGGCAGTAAAGGACTTGATCTAGACATCATATCCAACATACAGTAACTTGAAAAGTTTTCCATGATGCTGACGCAGTTGCTGATAACTTGAAAAGTTTTCCATGATGCTGACGCAGTTGCTGATGAAATTTAATTCAAGGATGTCTCCTTAAATAAAGCCTGAGAGGCAACCGTGGCCCTGACCAAATGAGCTGTAGGTTCAGCCACTAAGGCTCATTTTTGCTTTGTGTAACAAAAATATGATGCAATCTGAAAGCCATTTGGACAGAAAATTATTCTTGATATGCTGCATCCCAAATTCTTGGCCAGTACAAAATAAAAGTGCGAGTCTTTTATGACTGCTTAAAATATGAGTTTCATGCAGCAGATATTCTCCCCTGCTGGGGTAATTTAAGAAGAACACTGGACGAGTGACTGAATGTAATGAATGTATGTTGCCACATTTGTCATAAAGGAAGGGTTTGTTCATAAAGCACACTTTATTTATGGAATACAATACACAGAGGATGTACAGATTAGGCTTGAAATTCAGATTTTCTTCTGGTATAAATGACTGACACCAGGAAGAGTATAATCAAGAAGCAAATCTGAATTTGGCAGTAGCAGCTACTCATACACAGGTTGAGTCAGATTTTCTAGGACACAGCACAAATGCCTTGGAAGCAGAGCTCTTTGAGTGGAGAACAAAGAAGAAAAATACTTAGGGAAAGTTTACAGATATTTAAGGATGCCAGTGATATGAAATGGATTTGTGATAAAAAAAAAACTGAGATCTTGAAGAGTAGATTAGGCCCAAGTCAAAAATATGGGGTAAGTGTTTCAAATTAGGGGTAGGGACAGAAAAAAATTGGTAAGAAACCAGTAGTGTGAAAGAGTCTCTGTACCAGGCCATGTCACAAATGGAGGAATTACTGCTCTTGCTCTTAATAAGTCTTTCTTTTACCATACTTCTGAACAGAAGAATCTCTCTTTCTCTTTGAACTACCCTGTCTGGGTATGAAAGGTCCCTGAACATCACAGGAATTGAGAAAAATATGTGGCTAGTTATAGGGAGTGAAGGTCCAGAGGAGGCTTGCCAAGCACTTGACTCAGATGTCTCCTACTTGGCCTCAGGTGGAGAACCTGTCCAACAGATGAAGCAAAAGCAGAGAAAGCTACAATTACTGGGGCCAAAATACAACTGTATAAATGACCTTGGTCTTATGTTTCTTGTTTTTTTCCATAAACTTTGGAATACAAAGAAATGGGATAAAGCATAAGGGAGACCTGAGAGGCCATTTCTATAAAATGGCATTTCTGGGACATCTTCTGAAAGAAGGAAAAAGAACAAGTTGTCAATGCATTTGGTATTGATTACGGATACAAAGAGGTTACAGTAAGGCTTCCACAACATCAGAACAGAGTCCTGCTACTGACTAATTGAAAGACCAGTCAGGATGCATCAACAAGCAGCAGCTGAGCCTATATAATAATGTAGTGGCCAAGACATGGCTGGGTGCAAAAAACTGATCATGTGCAAAGGCTAACTCCCAAACTCTGATGGCCTTCCAGCAAAATGGATAAGAATGATGCCCCTTGCCTGCTCAAGTATGACACTACTGTCATGTTATTCATCATGATTAGCAATAATAAAGTGCCTGCAATGTCAGAAGGACTACTCTCATTTTCAGAACACAGATGTGCAGAGTGGCTTCTGTCTCATTCAATGTCCCTTTGATGGTCTGCTGCTGACAAAATACCTCATCCTACAACAAAATCTTCTATAGTGACTATCTTATCTGGGATCCCTGGTTGAAAAAGTATGCCCAAAGACAGGCCAGAGACATGAATCTGCCATACAAGGTGATTCTTGAAACTGTTAGACACATTTAAAGAAATGTCAACAGAATCACACAACTGATTCCACTGTACCCTGAGAGTCCACTGCAACACTCTCATGTTTAGCTGTGCACTAGGGATCACATAAATTGAGGTTAACATGAGACCTAATGCCTTGAGACACAGTGCTACTACCGTCATAATCTAGTTTTGCAGAATTTCTAACACTGCAGTCATTACAGACTGAATTCTGTCCTGAAGGACACAAAAAGACAGTAAATCCATCCTGCTGGATGTGATGGACTCTGTGTGCATCAACTTGGAACTTGCAGTGTTCATCATTTTTCCTTAAAAATGGAACAGAACTAGGAGCAAGACCCTGGATGCTTTCAGAATGTACACTATGGGGGCAACCAGAGGTCAGATGTCTAGATACAAAAATATCATGGTCCCCTGCAGCCTGGGATGTAGTGCAATTACTGGCATGGGTTTGGTGAACACTGAGTGCTGAGGTGAGACCACATGGAAGGGATCAAAATGGATAATACCTGCCTTTTATGTGGAAATAAAGAAACCTCTTTGATTCTTTTGCTGTTCTGAGGTAAAAATAGGTGTCTTGGAGGCACAAAGATGCATTCAGTCTCCTTGCATACATGTAAGGATGGATTATACTGTGTCCATATAAGAGAGTCTCTTTAAAACAAACGATTTAGACTGCTCAGAATGAGAGTGGGCCTGGATCCTTCATTTCCTTGGAAACCAAGAACAGCATGGAATAAATACATATACCTTGATAGTCTACTGGGACTTTCTGGATTGTTCCCTTTAGCAGGAGGCTTATAGCTTTTATCCTTTCTGCAGCCTTCAGACAGGATGAGACACCCGGAAAAGGTAGTGACTGTAGTGTGGGATGAGAGAGGAAGGGCAGTGAATAACCTCTGGACTTTGCTTCTTTCACCTAACTACTTGTTTCATATTATGGCCATCCATACTGACAAGAGGCAGGAGAGGTGGCTCCCCAAATGCCTATGCAGTGGAACAGTTGAATTAAGTCTCCAAGGGGAACATTATACCCTTGACCATTCTGCCAAAGTAGCCCACAACAGGGTCACCACATTTTTTTTAACTATATCACAACCCCTGTTACTTTATCCAAAACCCTTAGTATCTTGCTTCTTTTGGCCATGCCTGGACCATGCTCAATGTGCAATTCATTGCATCCTGGAAAAATGTGTTGCAGAGTTTAAAATTTATACTTGGCAGCTGTGAGGGTCTTTCTCTCTTGCATTGTATCCTCAGCAAAGTCAGTTAGGCACAGTCAGACCCAGCATCTTTATGGTGTGGACAGTTCCTGGCAAACTAGATGAACCAACCACTGTACTGAGTCAAGGTGCATGGTTAGGGTGGTTAAGCAGGACACGGCTGACAGTGTGATGACAGATTGTTTTTCAGCTCCATAAATGATCAAATCAATAAATGAGCAAGTCTTGGATGGTTCCATTAATAAGTCCGTATGAAAGCTGAGCATCTATGCCTCTATCAATGTGATAGCAGAAGATGATTAAACTCACTTGCTCCCATGTCCATCACTGGAGACTCCTTGATGAACAGCTGGGGTCTCTGATGTGGGAACTTTCTTAAGTGCAGCTACAGCAGCTATGGGGTATTAGCTATACCTGTCCAGTCTCAAGGAACAAAGTGGATCCTACCCAGCTATCTTAGCACAGAAACTATTATGTCTGTGTTCTTCCATGCTTAGTCTGACAACTGAGCCATCCTACTTGGTGGGGGTCTACTCAAGTAGAAGACGACCCAGACAACTTAAAGGACTCAAGTACCAGCTCAGATTCACAGTTGGGTGTCTGGGGTACATAATTTTTGCTTTAATCAATTCTAGGATCTCCTCAAACACTGGGTCATCTGACAGGGAAGGCTTTTCATCCTCATCAAAGCCCAGGATGGAAACTCTTGAGCGGAGCCTATGTGCATTCTCTTCCACTTGAATTTCCTTAAAACATCATATAGGATGTCACTAAAGGCAAGAAGCAGTTCTAGGCTTGAATACATCTATAACTACTGGAGATGACCTCACTGTTACTGCTGGTACATGTGACTCCAAAGCTGAAGAGGTGGTCAAGATCATGTGGGACTGGGCCATGCAAAATAGCCTGCATTGCTGGTGTTGGTACCACATGCAAGTCCATTTAAGTTGACTTGTCTAACACTGAGTTGGTCTAAGTTCTCAGTGTCATCAAGGACTGTTGACGGTATTGATGCCAACCAGATGAAGGCCCATCCTGGGGACAGGATGGCCAGGCTGAAGAAGCTGGGACTGACCTCAGGCCTGAGGGCTAGACTCCCAAAAGTGACATTAAGGGAACTCCAGTCATTGAGGAGTTCAAAATGCTAAGAGCTAAAGGCACCATCAATTATGACAGTGCAAAGATCAAGAAAAGTCTCAAAGTTAATAGTACTGTTGACCTTGCAGCATCCATTAATATCAACCCGAACAGTGAGGGATTGACTGTCAGCTGGGTAGGAGCCAGGATCTGGGTAGTACCTAGGAAGGGAAGAGGAGGGGTACGGACAGCAAAAACCATCAAAGAAGAAATATGACTCACCCCAGTGTTGATAGGAATGGATACATAAGACCACCAATGCTGAACTGAATGCAAGACCTGACACATATAAGAAAAGTCCAGTTCAACTGACAGGATGCCTTGACCTATCATACCTTAATGATGGGCAATGAGGAGTTCCTTCCTTTGATTTAGATTTATATAAACAATAATAATTGTTCTGGGTATAGGGCATAAAGTATCTTTCAGTACAGTGAGCTCTTGGGATAGCACACCAGGTCTTGTGTGCCTTCAGTGGAGACAAACTGAATCAATTCCATTGGGACTGACCTTTCTGTCACCTTAGGAAGAGGATGGGGACACCCTCACTGGCTGAGGAGGGCAGGAATTGCCTTCAGCTTTCCTTATTTGACCCGATTTTTTTCCCGTCCTTGAGGATTGATGGCTTATAAAAGAACAGATATGGAACATTGTTTCACAAAACAGACATATTTTCAATGGGAACTTCCAAGTATTTCAAATGACATTCCTGTGGAGGAATTTTCACCCCACATATAAATTTTGTTTTGAATTCCATGGATTATTCAGACTTTTGGATTTTTTTTTTAATATGAGATAATGGTAATGAAACTGTCATCACATAATAATAATACAAATAAACAACAACTGCAAACATGTTATAGCCATTATATCATTTCTAAACCACCATGTATTCCTTAGGTATAGCAAAGCCAAGATAATAGACACAGCAATGGCAAACAGGGAATTATGCCAAATGGTGATGGGAAAAGTGCAGTAAAAACTCTATACACAATGGATTAACAAAGTAAAAGCAATGGTCAAACTTAGCAAACTTAGCTTACTTTATTTAAGCACAAAATGCAAAAGAAATACAGAGAAAATAAAGAAAACATCTACTGCAGAGAAAAAAATGAAAAAAATGAGGTAGACAGACTGGGACTGTTTCCTTTGGCTAGATGACTTTTTGCAAGACTGAAGAGATTTAAAGTTGGGATCCTTAGGACTAGATAATCATGAGTAAGTGGGGTCAAGCCTTTTGGGCAAGTCATCTGGGGAAGTTGGTGCTTGTTCTTTCCTTTAATGTTGTCCAACCATGCAGCTGTGCTACAGATGTTCATAGTCTAGGGTACTTGCCCCCATGCGTGAGGATATGAGGAGCTTGCTTCCCTACAAAAATAAAAAGTTTTGATCTGGGTCAATGCTTTGAATGGCACAGGTGTATTCTGATGTTTGAAGTACTTTTGGAGTGACTGTATTTCAAGGTGTCACAGCAGAACAGCAATGTTCACTCTCTCTCCCTCCATTAAAATGGTAGATAAAATCCAAAGATCCTCTGGCCACATTATTTTTCTGGAACTATCCCAAACTAAATTTTGATTAAAAAAAAAACGTCCAGTGGAAGTTTTCATAAAATACAGATATTGCAAATATCTTGAATTTGCCTACAGTAGTCTCTCTACTTCCAAACAGATATTTGCCTTTCTCTGGCACCTTGGTGAAAAAATTTTTGATGAAAGACTTCTGGAGGCATTTACAAACCACACAAGTTTTTCTCTCTCCCGACCTCCTAAGCAACTGCTGCCTCCACTGCTCCCACTGGTTAATTATTTCCAGGGCTTACAGCATTATCATATACAATAGCCACATATCTAAACATTGAAACTGCATCACACACATGCTTTGGACAGGCCAGTATGCTGACAGTAGTATGGAAAAAGACTAGCTGACACAGAACATTTAATAAGACCAGAATGTTGATTGTACACTAGCTTTCCTAAAGTGATTCATTTCTCTGCTATCCACAAATGAGAAATGGCTTCTCTTCATTTACAAAGGATGCTGGACACATATCCAAAGCAATGGTTAGAGTACACTGAGAAGGTTACAGGTAAAGATATGTTCTTTACACTAAAACAAATGATGAACATGTCCCAAAATCCATCTAATGTGGACAGAGTTATCTTACATGGTTCTTTGGTACTTAAACAGTATATAACCATCAGATCAGCCGTTTGGCTAGTCTTGTTTAGCTACAACCCCCATAACTCTCAACCTGCTGTCATTGAAAACAGAAACAGAAGCCCTTGAAAATTAGGTACATCTAGCTAAAAATCTATTCATATACTTAGCATAAAATGTGAATACCAAATTGCGGATAACTTTTGTAGGGATATGGGATATTACTCAGAAAAAAGAAGTTATGTACTTATCATAAGTCCATCTGTGTAGTCTATTTTCATTCATCCTCAACTTATGGGTCCAGATCTGATCCTTGGATCTGAATCGGCTGTTACACTAGCTCATGGCCTCTAACAAACTTTCAAGCTCCTTCCATACCCATAATGCATCACCTATAGTATCCCTCAGATCTTGTTTACAGCTTGACAGGAAGACCTTAAAGGAATAATGATTTACAAAGTAAAATATAAATGATATAGTTAATCCTAGACAAGGGAATCTCATTTCTCCATGAATCAATTATGAAAACATGGAGGAAGATGCCATAGCTGGAGCTCAATACAACAGACATCAGTGTGTTGAAGACTCTTGTTCCACCAGAAGTCAGAAATTGATGGGGTTGATGGGTGAGGAGTTGAGGATGAATGAAAATGGACAACGCAGATGGAATGTTATGGTAAGTACATAACTTCTTTATCTGATGTTGTCAGTTTTCATTCATCCTCAATCTACGGGTCAGATTCCCAGACTAAATGACCTTTGGGTGGACTCCAGGGACTGATATTTCTGGGTACGATTGAGCCAAAGGCTATATTAATCCTGGGCCTCAAATTTAATTGAAATGAATGAGTAAGGTATGAGGATTTGAACAAGATATAGCCATACATATATCATCCATAGAGATTCTGGATTGGAAATATAGTGAAAAGTCACAAATCTAACTGAATGATCCTTTTGTTTTTTTGGTAAGGAAAGAAAGTCCTTTGTTATTGATAAAAGAAATGCAATCTGTCAAACTATCTGGCTAGGAATACATTTATGATACATTTTGCCAACTTGTTCCGTTCAAAGGAAAAGACTGGTTGAACAAACGTCCTACTATGTCATATATAGTACAGTTAGGAATATAAAAATGAGCAACTAGTAAACTCAACATGTAATTCTCCTTTATTTATAAACTCATGTACCATCTTGGGAAGGGAAATATTTCAAGGTATATAGTATCAAATTTAATTTGCATGGTGCAATTGGATCTGTATAGAAGGATTGTCAGCAAATGATAGCTACTAAAAATAATTTTCACAGTATTGTGAAAATTTGGGAAGAATCCTGTAATCCTACATAAACGTGGAGAAAGCTGTGAGTTGCAGTTTGAAAACTGGCTCTGCACCAAGATAATCTTCCTCACTGCTCTCCCCACCTCTTCTGTGAGGCTTCTGAATAAGTGGAATACATTGATGGAAATCCATGTATTTCTAGAAAGGGGGAAGGTACTTTGGTGGGGACCGGATCAACAGACAATAAATACGGTGTCATAGACATGTTTATCAAGGTAGAAGGTCCAGCCATAGATGGATCTAGCTTGGACTGCATCAGGTCTGACAAGTCCATTCAGACAATTTTGTCTTTCTCGGATCCAAAGAGGTAGTAGGATCATGTAGCTTAGTCTTCTTTATATTAGAGGTTGAGATTGGATTTTTATGAGACTTCTTTATGAGGAATCCAAAACGAAGGAAGAAGACAATGGCTTAGGAGATGAGGCCTTAGAAGATTTAGCTTTTAGAATTAACTTATTCCAAAATTTGATGAACTAGTACCCTCATAAAAGGGGTCAACAAAACTTCAAGAATTGAATGAGTTGGATACGAAGAAGAATTTCATTTGATTCTGGTTTATCCCAAAAAACAACCTTCATCATTCAAATTCAAAGAGATTCCTAGTGAAGAATCAATGGAAAGATAAAGATATGAGAAGAACCAGCAAATAAGAGAAACCAGACTGTCAGTTTTAGATTGGAAGTATCTGGGACACTCATGTCTGAAGATATGGATCTGGATTTAGAATCCAAGGAGGTTATGTGAGCTAAAATCAGAGTAAAGAAAAAAACGTATTTGCATTGATCAGAAGATGTAATAAAAATAAGTTTGTCCATTGACTAAAAAGGGGAAAACTGTTTGATAAGGACATTGGGATTCAAAGAGGATTACTATATTGCTTCTCGTAGCTGACTGGTAAATGATAATGGAAATCAGGGGAGACGTATGAAAGCATATAAAAGACGGGGCAGGTAAAAATGGAGCTGAATTAGTCAGTAGGTTGCTATATCTTTTGGCTTAGTACAGGTAGTTGCCTTTACGATGACCTGCTATTTTTTTGTTTTGAAGAGGAGAACTTTCTCAGTTATTTATCCAGTTGGGGCATCAGTGTTTAGTAGTTACCGATCTTGTTGTACTGATGGGATACAAGAAAGGTAATAGCCAAATTAGTGTTTTCGACTGATTAATTATTTCCATTACATAACTGTAGAGCTACAACTTGTGAGGTAGTAAAAAATAACCTGCTTAGTTAGTTTGCTGTGATAGGTATGTATGATGCCACTAGAAGGCAAATGTAAGAATTTGTGTGTTATGACACACTCCCTTAGGGTTCTTGATACCCGAGATAAATTTGGTTCCCTCTAGTTTGTTGATGTACCAAGCTACTGACGTGTCGTAGTTTTTAGGTAGGGGAAGGATAAGGGGACTACCTTGTAAAATTATTTATACTCACATCCACTACAGAAGAAACCGTGTGCATACCTGGGTTATTCTAATAAATATGAAAAAGGGTGAGGAAGGACAAAGTGAGTGGTAACACATGGAAAGTAGTGTGATGAACCGACTTATTCAACACTATGAGATCCAAAGTCATCTTCAGTCTGGATTACAAATGATCTGGTGAGACCTTTTGAATGAATTCATTTCTTAGCATCCATTGCAATTTTCAGTGTTGCCTCTCCCAGTCAACCTGGTAGAACAATAAGATTTTTTTTAGAAAAGGAGGAGTTAGGAAAAAAAGAAAGGGAATTATATAACCTGTGATAATTCTCTGAACTCAACAGACTTTTCTAATATAGCTTGCAGGAAAGTCAGATTGAAAAAAAAAAATACTGACGGTAGAACCTTAGGAGGGGTCAATATCAGACAGAGATCTAGACACCTTCAAACTGGACCTCCCTACAACCCTGTAAATATGTCAGACAATTCAAAATGAAACATCGCTGCTGAAATATAAACACACTCACAATACTGTCCTCCATCCCAGACTGTGCACCAGAAGGACAGCCAGTGGTACTCTGCTCTGTTAGCTGTCCTCCTCTTTTTTGTTTCTATTTTGAAACCACTTATATTATACAACTTTCCTGTCCACTGGTGCCCATTTGCATCCTAGTCCTGTGCAGTGTTGATATTATCCCATCCTTATCCTTCCAAAGGAATCGGGTGAGAAAAATGTGGGAGAGATAGTTCTCTAAACGTAACTTACTGTGCAACTGAAGCTCACTGGATCCAAAAATTTAGGATCAAAGAAAGACAACCAGGATAAGGGACAAATCACAACATAATTTGTGTTGTCAAACCAGAGGAAAACCAATACAGCCAAAAAAGCTCCAGTAAGTTTCAGATCTGAAGCAGTCAAATTCAAAACTCTATACATATTGTCCTTCCTTTCAACTCTGTCAGACGGATCTGAAGGTCCAAGCGCAACCATGAAAAACCTTGGAACTGGCAAGAGTCAAAAGTCTTGGATCTAAGGGAAAGCCAAGACCTGATCCAAAGTGGCCAAGAGAAAAAAATGCAGACACCATCAAAATAAAGTCTCCATTTGTCAAGCAAGGTCAAAGATCCAGGACCCAATGGAGGAACAAAAGCTGAATCCCTCGAAGCCAGCAACAGCCATGTCCGCCTAACCTAAAGGGAACTCTGCAGACTCAGTATAGCATCTGAGGGCTGCCCCAAATCTCTGTATTCAAAGCCATAGGATCCGAAGTCCTATCAGCACCTCTCAACTCTACCCCTGAGAAAAGGTGGACAAAGGTCTGAAAACTGGACACTTCAAAAAAGTCTCTTTAAATAGATTTTGTGAAGGATATGATTTCAACCTTCAGAATCAAAGGAAAGTCACAAAAAAAAAAAAAAAAAAAAAAAAAACATAAGGGAAAATCAAATGCATGAGGCAAAAATCTGTACAGCCGAGAGGAATGCTTCTCAGTCCTCTCCTGAATATATCTCTCAAGCTCTTAATGCCAGAAGTCTGTACAAAGCCTAAGCCAATGGGGGGACAAAGGCCCCCAAAATAGGGACAGATTTTAAATAGTGCACTTACGAACACAGAAAGTTACTAGAATAACAAGATTTGTGTTAGCATGCATTTTTTGAAGGACAGGAACTCTGAAACCCAAACATATGTCATTATTTGATGACTTCAGTCCTTTATGATTTGCCAGAAAACTACTGATTTTATGAGCAACAGACCAATATTTGAGGCAAAAAAAAAACAACACAAAACAAAAAAAAAATGGTCATTCTGTTAAAAATCTGTACAGCTTAGAGATATGCTCTGGAACTAACTATACCGTTTTGTCGGATCCGACCAAAAGTAACAGACATGCATGACAGGCATGAATCCAACAAAAATCTGCATCAGATTGAAGAGGGTCAGGCCAATGCAGACCTCAGACCTGACACCATAGCTTATCATCTGTTAGAGCAAGATACTGAGCAGTTTTTTTAATATTACCCTTACAGACCTAGAAGAAGACAGAATAACACGTTTTTGCCTTTCTTCCATTCAGTCTTTAATGATGTGTCAATCCTTACAAACGTAGACCATTAACAGAATAACAGATTTTGCACTAGCATGAACCCTCCGAAGGATACAAAGTCTGAAAATCAAAATGTCTGCTACCCCTCCCTGACTTCAGTCCTCAACAATTTGTCAGTGATTTGCTATAAATCACAGTACTATGAGAAACAGACAAAAAAATATGAATCGTATCACACAAAAAAAAATTTTTTTTTGAAGAACAGACACTTTGCAAGAATCTTGACAGCAGGGAGGCAGGATCAAACAAAAAGATCTGAAAGCTCATATCCGCCAGGATGGATCTGAAAGGGCGAACCACAACAAGAGTAAACTTGATCCCACAAAGCCTCCACCGGCTCCAAAACTTACCTCTCAAGTCTCCCAGAGAAGGAAAGAAGAACCTGACAAGCCTTTTAATTTTCTTTTTTTTTTAAATTGTTTTGTTTTTTAAATATTGCTCCTGCAAGGCCAGAATTAGAGCAACAGGTCTGCTTCAACACACATATTACAAAGGATTTGAAGTCTAAAGCTCAAGTGTAAGTCATTGGATGTTATCTTCAATTGTCTGGGAATCCAACTGATTGCAGATGAGGAACAGATTAAAATAATAAAAGCCAAAAATCTGGACAGTTGAGATGTGTGATTGGATGAGGGACAGATTGCAACAACCTCGATTGGACTCCTCTATGACCAAGCATGGATTAACATAAAGATTAGTCATTCTATCTCTTCCTTATTCAAAACACCAAAAATTCAGACCTTTTGAAGGGTCTTAGGTTTTGGGGGGGGGGCTGTAGCCCCAAAGATGCTGCATATCACCAAACTAACAGAATGTATTTCAAGTTTCTGTGTGTTAGAGTGTGGAGGATGAGTCCGCCACAGAAACAGCAGCTTACTGTAGAAACTCTGTAACTAGGGGTACGGTAGGAAGGAGTAGGTATTTTAAAAAGGATAATTTTACAGAGGGAAGAAGTTAAATTTCCTATGAATTCATTAAGAAAATTACGAAAATTTAAAGAAACAGGTTCTTAGAAATAAGAGCTACAAAGGACAGAAGGAGATAAGACTATATTTCTGTCGAAGAGAAGATAAGGAAAGTTATAAAGGAAACACTTGTCTCCCACTACGAATCTCGACAGCTGAAGACAGCCACGTCTAGATACTACAGCAACTAGTACAGCCAACAGGAGATACAAACAGGAACCAGCTGGAAACAAATGTAAAATCCAGCAGTACTTGGCAATAGAAGTGCTTTATTCATAGAATACATCCAATAAAATCCAGATAAAATGTAGATAAGAGCTTTCTTTCCAAAAATTATATGTAGTTACAAGGAATTTCATCAGATATAGCTGATAGTTACACTGTTGTTTAAATAGTGTGTTAAAATGGCACCTTTTTTCACATCATCCAGGTTAAAACAGTGAGCACCAATCAATAAGCAATATACACTAACCCCCCCCCCCTTTTTTACACACCCATAGCAAAACAGAATACTACTACTAAAAAGCAATCCTAAAAAGTTATTGCTGGTTGTACTAGTTGCTGTTTTCTCTTTGGTTTTGCTAGATACTACAGCAGCAAATGAGATCTAAGAGATACTATGGAAGGAGCTCCAGACTTTATTACAGGCCATGAGCTAATGTAGCAGTCGTGTCGAATCAGAGGATCGGATCCGGATCCATAGGGTGAGGATGAATGAAAATTGACAACATCAGATCACATGTTTATAAAACAGAGAGTGACAAAACTGATGGAAAAATATAAGCAGATTATCAAAGAGATACTGCAAAAGATATAGACTTAATTGAACTATATTGCAACATTTTGCATCCAAGGTCATCTATTTTTCCTTCTTAAAATGGGAGAAGTTTGATGTGTGACATAGTTCTTTAAATTTTTGTGCCAGTCATATGTTGGACATGTAGTGCAATTTCCTGTGCACTAGGCAGCTTCAAATATCATTTGTGATGTGGAGGATTCAGAACAATGTGTGAAGGGGTAAATCAAGCCTGAAAATAGGGTCATACTTTCAAAAACAGGGACAACCTGTGCAGGACTAAATCTGGCCTGAAAATAAGAACATTCCTCCAAAACAGGGAGAGCTGACAGGTCTGCTGTCAACTGCTTACCTCCAGAATCAGGGACCAATCCAGAAATATAGAGAGACAAATGCCCCAAAGCAAGAACATGTTTTGAAATGTTAAGCGCTATTAACTAAAAAGGTGCATAAAATAAGACAATATGAATTACATTGCATTTTCTGAAGGGAAAGAAGTATGCAACTGTAATTAATCTTTAAGTGTAATCCACCACGTTTTTCTACCAAAAGTACCAGATTAATAAGGGATTTTGAGGATTGACCAAACATTTAAGCCAAAATCAGGATTGTCCCTAAAATATGTGGCAGATTCGAGGTATGAACAGTCCTTTATCCCCATGTCTTTCTGGGGTTCTGCCAGTCCTTCACCCCCATGTCTTTCTGGGCTTCTGCCAGTCCTTCACCCCCATTTTTTTGGGCTTCTGCCAGTCCTTCACCCCCATGTTTTACTGGGCTTCTGCATCATGCAGCAGCTTTTAGAATAGTGATTGCCATGCACTGAAAGTTCCCAAAGTAGTGTTTATAAGTAATGGACATTTAAAAATGGCTTTATAAGTAGGACTATTTACTCTTATTATTTTAGACCAGCAGATATTGCTAGTGTGAAAACTTATGTCACTTATTTCGCCTGGTTTTATAACTTATAAAATATAGGAAAATGGTGTTGGTGTCTTTGTACCATCTAGACCCTGCAGCAGGCCTCTTTCTGTCCAGGACATTAATAAAACTGTATAACTGATAGAATAAGCTTTTGCTACTTTTTTTACTTCCAATCATCTCCTATACTCTAATAAATTTACATGTACCTGCACATAAGCTTCAACCCTGTTTCTATCTTAGGTGAGCAACGCATTATAGGCACTTAGAAAAGTACAGTTTTGTACCTACCATAAATGTAGATGTTCGAGTGCTAATGCAGCTGCAGTCATAACAGATGGGTTCTCCTGCCGTCAGGCGGGTCCTCGGTCGGCCGAATTCCAAAGTCTAGGTCCGGTGTCGGTTGTCGTCACCTCTTCCCTGACGTCAGTGTGACAGGGGTACAAAAGAACCAGACAACGCCATTTTTCTTCAGTTTTTCTTGCCCCAGATGTCAGGTGCCCCCAGAAGGAAGGCAATACATAGAATTATGTAATAATGCAATGCAATATAATCAAAGACCAGTAGTTGCAAGCAAATACACCATAAAAGAAGACCCCTAGAGGGGAAGAAGGGAGGGAAAAGTACAGTTTTGTACCTACCATAAATGTAGATGTCCGATAGGTATGCATCTGCAGTCATAACATACGGGTTGTCCTGCCTCAGGCAGCCCTTCGGTCGGCCGGATCCCAAAGTCTGGGTCTGGCCTCGGCTGATGTCGCACTTTCCCTGACGTCAGAGCGTCTGGGATATAAAAGCATCAGCCAACGCCATTTTCCTCAGTGTTTCTTGCCCCAGATGCCAGGTGCCCTCTAGGAAGGCCAAATTTGGAGGAATGCAATAAATTCCAAACATTTTCCAAAATATATACATATATATATATATATATATATATATACAAACAAATACACCATAATAGATCCCCCAGCTAGCTAATGGAGGGGTAACCACCCTAGGAATACCACAGAGGGGAAGGAGGGAGGGTAAACCTGACTGCAGATGCATACCTATCGGACATCTACATTTATGGTAGGTACAAAACTGTACTATGTCCTTCAAGGATGCATCTGCAGTCATAACATATGGATAAAATACCATAGCCAATCTGGGGGAGGAGGTACTAAGAAAAGGATGGTGTAGTTAAGATACCCTGCAGGACTGCTGTAGCAAAACCTGCTCTGGATCTGGAGTATAAAGGTAAATTGTAATATTTGGCAAATGTATGCATGGATCTCCATGTAGCAGCTTCTAAAATGTCCTTGGTAACCACCCCTCTTAGGAAGGCTGTAGTGGTGGCTGTGGCCCTCGTGGAATGAGGCCTAATGTTTGCAGGAACCATCTTTCCATGAAAGGAGTAACAAAATTGAATGCAATTTCCTATCAACTTTGAAATTGTCTGTTTGGAAATTGCTTTTGCTTGTACCCCAGCAGCATATGCTACAAGGAGTTGGTCAGTCTTTCTGTAACTTTTAGTTCTGTCCAAGTAGTAGCGTAGTTGTCTGTGTATATCCAGAGTGTGTAGAAGTTTTTCCCCTTTATTTTGTGGATTTGGGAAGAATGTAGGCAAGTGAATAGCTTGGTTCAAGAATACCCTAGATACCACCTTTGGCATAAAAGTAGGATTGGTTCTCAATGAAACTCTGTCCTGATGGAAGATAAGAAATGGCTGTACTGCCATTAAAGCTTGTAACTCAGATACTCTTCTTGCTGAAGTTATGGCCAGAAGGAATGCAGTTTTCCAAGACAGAAACTGTAGATCCGTCGATGCTGCTGGTTCAAAGGGAGGAAGTGTTAGTTTCTCCAGCACAAAGTTGAGATCCCAAGTAGGTAAAGGGGTTTCCTTGGAGGATTGATGTTTTGATTCCTCTCAGAAATTGCCTGAGGAGAGGATGAGAAGATAGGTGGATCAACATTGTATTCTGCTGAAATTGCTGAGGCCTGAATCTTAATGGAAGAATAGGACAGGCCATTGTGGAACAATTCTGCTAAGTATTCCAGAATATGTGCCATGCTCGCCACTGTCACATCTAAGCCTTTTGTGGTGTTCCAAATGAGAAATCTTTTCCATTTTGCTGAGTATGTCTTCCTTGTGGAAGGCCAAGAAGCTTCCATAATAATGTCCTTTACTCTCTGTGATAAGTTATTTTGAGGGGGGTTTATGGAATTTTCCAGGCAGTTAGCTGCAATGTTTTCAAGTTGGGATGCATGATCTTGAAATTGTTCTGCGTCAGAAGAAGTGGCCATAGGGGGAGAGGCCATGGTTTCGTCTGTGACATGCTCCTCAATAGTGGGTACCAGTGCTGCCTTGGCCAGTCTGGAGCTATCAGAATCACTCTTGGCTGTTCTGCCCTGATCTTCAGTAAAACCTTGGACATTAATGGGAGAGGTGGGAAGGCATAGACTTTTAGAGCTTTCCAGCTGAAAGAGAGAGAGTCCACCCTCCAAGCTTGTGGGGGTACGTCCTTGAGCAGAATGTCTTCAGTTGATGATTGTGGGGTGAGGCGAACAGATCTATCTCCGGCTTTCCCCATGCTTGTGTTATGAGTAGAAAGATGTCTGGGTGCAGCATCCATTCATGTGCATCCATGGTACTTCTGCTTAAGCTGTCTGCCAGTGCATTTTCTTTCCCTGGCACGAACTGGGACTGTAGTTGGATATTGAGTTTCAAGCATAGTTCCCATAGATTCATGGCCAGCCTGCATAGAGGGTAGGAATGCGTGCCTCCTTGCTTGTTTATGTACCACATGACTGTGGTGTTGTCTGTCCTTATTAACAGGTGGCCTTGATGGAGGAAAGGTTTGAAGGCCTCGATTGTGTGTATCACTGCCAGCATTTCCTTTTGGTTTATGTGCATGCGCAGCTGCCCTTGAGACCATAGGCCTTGGATACATTTGCTCTCCATGTGTGCTCCCCATCCTCGGTCTGAAGCGTCCGTGGTGATGGTTTGTTTCATTTTTGGTTTGTTGAAAGGCAACCCTCTGTTGGACTGGCAGGCTTGAGCCCACCACAGGAATTCCTTTTGAAGGCAAGGAATGATTGGTATCAAAGTTTCCAAACTGTGACTGTGCTGAGACCATACACTCCTTAGGTACCACTGTAATTTTCTCATATGCAGCCTGGCTTGTGGAATCAGAATTATGCAGGATGCCATGTAACCCAGGGCCTGCAGGATTTTCCTTGCAGTTAGCTGAGTTTGTCTTGTTATATTCATGAAGTAATCCGGAAGTTGTTTTTGTTTTTCTTCTGTGAGAAAGGCCATTTGGGTGGTTGTGTCTAGATCTGCACCCAAAAAGGTTATCCTTTGGGATGGAACAAGTCTTGATTTTTGGATGTTGACTGTGTATCCCAAGGCCTGTAATAGGTGGATGGCATAGTCCAAGTCCTTTATCAAATTTTTCTTGTTGTCCACTTGTATAAGGCAGTCGTCCAGATATGGGTAGATTTGAATCCCCTGAAGTCTGCAGTGTGCAATTACTGATGCCAGGCATTTAGTGAATACTCTGGGCAAGTAGATAAGCCAAAGGGCAATGCTGAGAATTGATAATGCTCTGATCCTGCAAGAAATCTGAGGTGTCTTCTGCAACTTTGCCGAATAGGGACATGCAGGTATGCCTCCTTGAGATCTAGAGTCACCAGCCAAGACTCCTTGCCCAGCATGGGAAGAAGTTGCTGTAGGGTCAGCATCTTGAATTTTGGCACAATGAGGTAAGTATTCAGTGCGGACAGGTCGAGAATAGGCCTCCATTGATTTTCTTTTCTTGGAACAAGGAAAAATCTGGAGTAAAATCCTTGGCCTTGTTCTGAAAGAGGTACCTTTTCTATGGCTTTCATTTGTATTAAGTTGTTGATCTGCTTTAAAGCCTCTGCCCTCTGATTTGGTGGCAGGTTTGGCATTCCATTTCTTCTTGGCAAAGTGTGGAAGTGGAACCTGTATCCTTTGTCTATTATTTGCAGTGTCCATGTGTCCCTTGCCAGTTTTTTGAGAATAAAGAAAGCTTTCCGTCCGATGGTGCTTCCAATTGAGCCCTGGTCGGCGGAATCAAAGGAAAGTCATTGAGTCTGTCCAGGTGTAGTAGTTGTTGTTGCTGTTCCTGCACTACCTCTCTGGTTGGTAGGCTGCCACTGACGGCCTCTGTAGGAGCCTCTAGCTTGCCCTCTACCTCTGGGATGCCTGTTCCTGCCCCTCTGGGATCTGTCCGAGTCTGGAAAGAACCAATTCTTAGTAGGCCAGTTTCTGCTGAATCTCGGTGGTTGTACTTGCAGAAAGTCCTTAACTGTTTGCACAGATTTTGCCTTTTCTTCAAACCTCTTTAAGACCTCCTGAGCCGAGGAACCAAATAATTTTTGTTTTTCCATTGGAGCATCCAGGAGTTTAGCTTTAACATGGTCTGGTAAAGATTGTTCCTTCAACCAGGCATGCCTACGAATAACTGCCCCAGTCATAGCTGACCTACATGAAGCTTCCAGTGCATCATAACCACACTGCAAAAAATGATTACTAACCTGCTGTGAGTTATGTACCAGATCCTGAAGGGATTTACGGTCAATGGGTTCAGAAGAGGAAAGCTTCTTATGCAATTCATCTAACAAATACTCTTGGTACTGTATCATATGAAATTGACAATTTAATGCCCTCATGGAAAGAGTTGCAGAAGTATATACCTTCTTTCCCCATCTCTCTAAAGCTCTAGACTCCCTTTCAGAAGGTAGAGGATTTTGGCAGTGCCAGCCGCAACCCCTTTTGGGCCCTGAGAAACAGTATCGGGGTCTGCAGAATGGGCCTTGTACACGTGTAGATGAGAACCCCGGACCCTGTAGTATCTATCAGGTTTGGCAGGAGCCGGAGGGAGAGAATCAGGGGCTGTACTAACATCATTGTACACATCATCAATAACATTCAAAACAGGAGGTATGGCTAAGGGCCTATGCTGAGGTAAATGTAAAAAGGTCCTTAATCTCTTTCTAGAATCAGAAAATTCCTGACCCTGCCATTGAAAATGTTCTCTCATAGAGTGTAGTGTCTCACCAAAGGAAAACTCTTCAGGAGGGAGGCCAAGGGATAGATTCTTCAGCATCAGAATCCTTGTAGGCCTAATAAGCCTCCTCCTGGTGATCTGACAACACAGATCCATCCGTAGACTCATCTGAAGAGTGTTGGTCAGAGGGCTCAGTCCTGGGCCTTTTGTCTGGTGGTGGTTGAGAGCCCCTGTCCGGGTGAGGCTGAGAACCTCTAATTAAAGAGATAAGATCCTCTGCAAGGCAGAGGATCTGAGAACTAGAAGAAGGTCTCTGAGAGGTAGTCTTGGGAGGCAAAGCTTTAGCAAGTTTAGCAGCTTTAGCCCTGGAAAAAGCCTTAATGGACATGGAAGCAGGGGGTCTGGCTGCACCACGTGCAGGAGTAGACTTGTCCAAAGGAATGGTGTCGGACATTTCCTGGACACTGGTTTCAGTAGGTAGCTCAGTAGCCGACTCAGCCGGGGCCTCCAGGGCCGCAGTGGTCGGTTGAGTGGATTCGATTAAAGGAAGTACCGAGGACTCGGTTTCGGCCGAAACTGAGAGTGTCGGTCCTTGTCCTTCCATTTTTTCAAAAATGCGATGTCGGAGTCTCCGACGGCATCTTATATGCAAAATTAGCCCCAAAGAATTCCTCTGCAAACTCCGACCGACGTCTAAGAGTTCGTCGGTTGAAGGAAGCACAGGCTGAACAGGCCGAGACATCGTGGTCTGGGCCTAAGCAAGGGAGGCAGTAAGAGTGGAAATCCTTATGAGGTATTTGTTTCCCACAAGTTAAACAATTATTTACTTTATCTGACATCGGCTGAGGCAAGAAAGAGTCCCCAACGGGGTACTTAGCTTTTTTGAAGTCTTCGGTAGCTGAATCACAGGAGCTGACCGACCGGCACTTGCGAACTGCTTCTGCTTCGGGCACCGCACGGCAAGAAAGACTGAGGAAAATGGCGTTGGCTGATGCTTTTATACCCCAGACGCTCTGACGTCAGGGAAAGTGCGACATCAGCCGAGGCCAGACCCAGACTTTGAAATCCGGCTGACCGAAGGGCTGCCTGAGGCAGGACAACCCATATGTTATGACTGCAGATGCATCCTTGAAGGACATCCTGGACTGCAGCTGTATTAGCACTCGAACATCTACATTTATGGTAGGTACAAAACTGTACTATGTTCATCGTGCATACAGCTGCAGTCATAACAGATGGGTAGAATCCCAAAGCTAAGAAAGGGGTGGTAGGCACTAGGTGGAGCTAGGAGAAGCCAAAATGCCCTGCAAGACTGCAGTGGCAAAGCCTGCTCTTGATTTGGAGTATAATGATAGGTTGTAGTGCTTAGAGAAGGTATGCACAGAACTCCAAGTGGCTGCTTCTAAAATATCCTTGGTAGGAACTCCTCTGAAGAAGGCTGCAGAGGTGGCTGTGGCCCTGGTAGAATGAGTTCTAATGCCTGTAGATACAGTTTTGCCATGAAAGGAATAGCAAAAGCGTATGCAGTGGGCTATCCATTTTGAGATTGTCTGTTTGGATATTGACTTTCCTTGAGCTCCTACCGCATAGGCCACAAAAAGCTGTTCTGATTTTCTAAAAGGTTTTGTTCTGTCCAAATAATAACGCAGTTATCTGTGGATGTCCAAGGAATGCAGTAATCTCTCCCCTTTGTTTTGAGGATTAGGATAAAAAGTAGGTAAATGTATGGCCTGATTTAAAGCTATCCTGGATACCACCTTAGGCATAAAGGACGGGTTGTTACGTAATGAAACTCTGTCCTGATGGAAGATGATAAAAGGCTGGACAGCCATAAGAGCCTGTAGTTCTGAAACTCTACGAGCTGAAGTGATAGCCAGAAGGAAAGCTGTTTTCCAGGACAAATATTGCAAATCTGATGAGGCAGCTGGCTCAAAAGGAGGCAAAGTCAGTTTTTCCAGAATGAAATTAAGATCCCAAGCAGGTATTGGTTGTTTTCTTGGAGGTCTTAGATTCTTAGCCTCTCTGAGGAACTGTCTTAATAGAGGGTGAGAGAATAAATGTGGAACAGTGTTGTATTCTGCAGAAATGGCTGAGGCGTGGATTTTGATGGAGGAGAACGAAAGTCCACTGCTTAGCAGTTCAGCCAAATATTGTAGTATTTGAGGTAAATTCAGTTTTCCAGGGCACTGGCCCTTTTTCTCATTCCAAACACAAAAACGTTTCCATTTTGCAGAGTAAGCTTTTCTAGTTGATGGCCTTCTGGCCTCCAAAATGACATCCTGCACCTCCTTGGAGAGCAGGGCCTGCTGCCATGCTAAGGAATCTTCCATGCGGCTAGATTGAGTGTTTTCAGCTGACTGTGAAGAGTTTTGAAGCTGTGCTGAGTCAGAAGAAGAGGCATTAGAGGCAGGGTCCATGGGGGGGAATGCGTCAGGCTCCTCAGCAGTGGGTACCAGTGTTGCCTTGGCCAGTCCGGAGCAATGAGGATCATCTTTGATCTGTCTGCTCTAGTTTTCAATAGGACTTTGGGCAGCAGAGGAAGAGGTGGGAAGGCATAAACTGTCATTGATGTCCAACTGAAAGAGAGGGCGTCCACTCTCCAGGCCTTTGGATGGAAGATCCTTGAGCAGAATTTTGTCAATTGATGATTTTTGTGGGAGGCAAAGAGATCTATGTCTGGCCTTCCCCATTCTTGGATAATTTCTGTAAAAACTTTTGGATGCAACTTCCATTTGTGTGGATCTGTCATATTCCTGCTTAGGTTGTCTGCCAGCGTGTTTTCCTTGCCTGGCAAGTACTGTGCTTGTAGTTCCATTTGTAAGTCCATGGCCATGTTCCAAAGTGACATGGCCAGTCTGCATAGGGGATAAGAATGTGTTCCTCCCTGCTTGTTTATGTACCACATAACTGTGGTGTTGTCTGTTCTTATCAATAGCTGACCTGGTTGTAGAAGGTCCTTGAAAGCTGTAATAGCATTTATCACTGCTAGCATTTCTTTTTGATTGATGTGAAGGTGCTTTTCTTTTTGGGTCCATTTGCCCTGAATGCACCGGTCTGTCATGTGCGGCCCCCAGGCGTAGTCCGAGGCGTCTGTTGTGATGGCTTGATTTGCTTGAGGCTTGCTGAATGGAAGACCTGTGTTTGTTTGGCATGCTTGAGCCCACCACAGAAATTCCTTTTGCAGACATGGAATTAGTGGTATTATTGTTTCCAAACTGTGGCTGTGTTGAGACCATACGTTTTTTAGGTACCATTGTAGTTTTCTCATATGCAGCTTTGCACATGGGATTAGTAAGATGCAAGATGCCATGAATCCCAGGGCCTGCAGGATTTTCCTTGCAGTCAGCCTGGTGCAATTTGCCAGTGTTCTGAAACATTGAATTAGTTGCCCCTGCTTCTCTGGCGTTAGGTAGGCCATCTGGGTGTTTGTGTCCAAATTGGCACCCAGGAAAATTATCTTCCGAGAGGGTATTAGTCTTGATTTCTCTTTGTTGACTGTGTATCCTAGAGAGTTTAATAACATTATTACATAAGCCAGATGTTTCAGAAGAATGTGTTTGCTGTCCGCTTGGATCAGGCAATCGTCCAAATAAGGGTATATTTGTATCCCTTGAAGTCTGCAGTAGGCAATTACTGATGCCAGGCATTTCGTGAATACTCTGGGCGCAGTAAATAAACCAAAGGGCAATGCAGAGAAATGATAATGGGTTGAACCTGCAAGAAATCGGAGGTATCTTCTGCAATTTTGTCTGATTGGGACATGCAGGTATGCCTCCTTGAGGTCCAATGTTACCAGCCAAGACTCTTTGCCCAGCATGGGAAGAAGTTGCTGTAGAGTGAGCATCTTGAATTTTGGTACGAGTAGGAATGTGTTTAGGATGGAAAGATCCAAAATAGGTCTCCAATCTTTTCCCTTCCTTGGCACCAGAAATAGCCTGGAATAAAAACCTTGACCTTGTTCATGTGTAGGTACCTCTTGAATAGCTTTCATGTTTATAAGATCTGAAATTTGCTTTTGTGCCTCTGCCCTTTGATTGTGTGGCAGGTTTGGCATGCCTTTCATTTTTGGAAGGGTATGTAAATGGTATTTGTAGCCTCTGTTTATAATGTTCAGGATCCATTTGTCCTTTGTGACAATATGCCAATTTTTTGAGAATAGTGCCAGCTTTCCTCCTAAGGGGGCTGCCATTTGAGACCTGGTTGGCATGCAAAGGGGAAAGTCATTGGTTTTGCTTTCTGAAAGATTGCGAGTTGTCCTCATCACCTCTTTGTGTAGGAGCTTGCCACTGTCTGCCTCTGTACGAGCCTTGTGTTTGTCCTCTGCCCCTCGGGCGCCTGTATCTGCCTCTTTGGGGTCTGTCTGTGGCAGGAAAGGACCAGTTTTTGGAAGGCCAGTTTCTACTAAAACGTGGGGGTTGAACCTGCAGAAATTCTTTCACAGTTTGCATTGATTTAGACTTTTCCTCCATTTTCCATAATACTTCCTCAGCATTTGCCCCAAATAGAACATCCTTTTGAAGAGGGGCGTCTAGTAATTTAGCTTTGACATGATCAGGCAAGGCTTGTTCCTTGAGCCAGGCATTCCTACGTATGACTGAGCCTGTAACAGCAGCTCTACGTGAGGCCTCTAGAGCATCAAAACCACATTGTAAGGTATGTTTACCCACTTGTTCTGCACTATGCATCAAATCCTGCAACTCTTTCATGTCTGGTTGTTCAGGTTGTGACATTTTACTTTTCAATTGAGATAACAGAAACTGTTGGTATTTTAACATATGAAACTGACAGTTTAAGGCCCTCATGGATAAGGTAGCCGAGGTATATACCTTTTTTCCCCACCTTTCTAAGGATCTGGAATCTCTCTCGGAATGGGTTTTTGGCAATGGAGGCCTTAACTCCCTTGGGCCCCTGTGAGATGGTTTCTAGGTCAGCAGCATGGCTTTTGTATAGAAATTGGTGTGAGTCAGGAACCCTGTAGTACCTGTCAGGCTTAACTGGAGCTGGAGGAAGACAGTCCGGGTTAAGGCAGGCCTCCAAGTAAACATCATCTAGGATGTCCAGGACAGGAGGTATAGCCAGAGGCCTGTGCTAGGGTAACAAAAGAAATTCCCTGAGCCTTTTCTTGGAATCTGAATAATCCTGGCCTTCCCAGTGGAAGTGTTCCCTTAAGGTATGCAGAGTTTCACCAAATGAGTAATCCTCAGGGAGGGATACAGAAGGAATAGATTCCTCTGCATCAGAGTCTTCAAAAGGGGAGTAAGACTGTTCCTGATAATCAGAGTGCTCTGAAATAATGGAGCCCTGATCAGAAGAGGAGGAATCTTCCTCCACTCTGGGTCTTTTGTCCGGAGGTGGCTGAGAACCTCTGATTAGAGTAATTAAATCCTCAGCCATTTTAAGCATCTGTTTCTTAGGCATGGGGCCTGGAGATGGGCCCTGTGTAGCTGGTCTCTTAGGGTGCATGGTAGCTTTAGACTTGGTGAAAGCCTTGATGGAGAAAGAAGAGGAAGGTCTGAAGACACCTTGAGTGGAGGTGGACCTGTCCACATTCTGTGTTTCAACGCCAAGCGTGGCTTCGGTATCTGTAGTCAGGGTGTGGGCCGAGGAGCCTGCGACCTCGGGTACAGGAGACACCGCCAAAGATGTGTCGTCGGTAATCAGGGGCTGCGTAGGAGCCTCGCTGAGAACCGGACCACGAGTAGTCGGCTTTGGCGTGGTGTCGGTAGAGGCCGCGGACCTCGAGTGTCGGTCCTTGTCTTTGCGTTTTTTAGACAAAACCGGAGTCGGAGTATCTGACGACATGGTATAGTTAAATGCTTTCCCAAAATAATGCTGGGCGAACTCCGCCCGACGCTTAATAGTGCGTTTGTTGAATGTAGCACAAAAGCGACAGACCGAGACGTCGTGGTCTGGGCCTAAACAAGGTATACAGAGGGAATGGAAATCCTTATGTGGTATTTGCTTCCCACAAGAAATACAATTATTAACTTTGTCTGACATCAGTCTGAGGCAAGAAAAAGTTTCCCCAACGGGGTACTTAGCTTTTAAGAAGACTTCGGTTCCAAATTTTTCGTAATCTCAGGAGCTGGCCGACCGGCACTTGCGAACTGCTTCTGCTTCGGGCACCGCGCAGCAAGAAAGACTGAAGAAAAATTTCGTTGGCTGGTTCTTTTGTACCCCTATCGCACTGACGTCAGGGAAGAGGCGACGACAACCGACACCTGATCTAGACTTTGGAATTCGGCCGACCGAGGACCCGCCTGACGGCAGGAGAACCCATCTGTTATGACTGCAGCTGTATGCACGATGAACATCTATTGATTCCTGACTATCTTTAGAAACCTAAACATACATTCATGTTAAGTTGTTCACCCTTATATTTTAAGCACAAATAACTCAAAGATGTGTAGAAAATTTGCATGTTGTCCCTACCCATGAGAGGCATGGGTACAAAACTAGGGGTACATTTGCAGTTACCGATTCATTCATCTACATTACTTTTCAATAGTGTAAGAGAAGTACTTTATGTTGCAGAGGAAGATAATTAATTTGTCCTCCACATTCCTTTCTTAGCATACAGGCAAAAAATCTGTCAAGAGTAGTATCAACAATGGGAACATATCTTCAGTTATTAGGTGCAAAATAATTTTTGTGACAGTATTTCATTCTACTGTACTCTCATTCTACTTTTGATGAAGCAAGTCTGCAATTTCTCATTCAGATCAGGATGTACTTCTGTACCATAATGGTTTTCTTAGGTATTTTAACTACACAGCATGTAGCACAGTTTGCCAACTGTTCAAACTGCAAGCTGTTAATGTGGTTAACTGCATTGTCATTACTTATTAGTACTTACTTTTGTCATGGTTGAAAATGTAACATCAGTTTAGCTTATATTTACTTTTTGAGATGTTTTAAGCTATTGCTTTTAATCATTTCGGATGTTGCATGTTTGTTCTTTGTTGTTATTCTTCTCTTCCTGGCAGTAAAAACAAAACCTTAAATAACAGTATATGGTAAAAAGTCAGTTTTGGCTGCATAAGTGATTAACTTTCCTGTTCACAATGCAGTCACAAGACTGTGCGCTCATTATTACAGATAACATACTTTGTGACTTAATGGGAGAAAAAGTAGAAAGATTGTCAAGGCTGTGACTTGTCCTGTGGTGACCCACAAGAAGGTCACTGCTGTGTGGGAAGGAAGGAAGGACATATTTTTCTGCCAGCTAAGACAGATGTAACACCAAATGTCATGAAGCAGCTGCTCAACAAACAGGTTTAGGAAATGATACCTCAGTTACTGATATGCAAAGTCATATTTAACTCTTTTTTGTCCACCAAACACAAAACTACCTATGATGTTGGATTTTACATGTAGCAGCACCTCATACTTTCATGTTTTTTATTAGATGAGCGTAGGTAATAGTTTTAGGGAAAAATTAGGTCTCCAAAAAACAGTCTAAAGGTAGAACACAAAAAGATACTGCTAAATAATAACTTTGACAAAACATTGCACTGTCACAGGGTTATACTCTCAAATATGCAGCTTGTATTCTGATGCTGGATTTCATTTATGTCACTACTGATACTCAAAAGAGCTGGAAGCTTTTGCAACCTGAGAGCTCACACAACTGGAAAACCTAAGATGTTTACAACGGATCCAGGAAAAAGTAACAAAGGAAAAAAAAAAACTGGGATATCTTTGTTCAGCCAGGTGGCATTAGCGAAGAGGGAACATTAAATGATGGCTGTAACAAGCCATCCTGTTAAAACTGATTTTGCTTCAGCCTGCACAAATCATGACTTTTATTTATTTATTTTGGTCCTGCTCAATAGGCCCTCATACAACACTTTACAGGAAAGGTCCCAAAGCTTACAGCACTTTACAGCTTAGTACAGACAAAGAAACAAATTTAAGTGCATGGGATAATATAGATGACTATGATCGGGTTTGTCCTATTATAACCAATTTATTATATGTTTAAGACAAGGATGTCAAGATTCATCTTGCGAGTGAAGTTAAAGAGGTGAACCCTGATATCCATTTAGGGAACACATAATAAACTGGTTATTAAGTTTAGCTGTCTTGGTGTATAACCAGATACAAAGAAAAAATGTATAGCAGCATAAAATGCTACACAAGTTTAAAAGCTGTAAAACAGAACTGCCACAAAGACACTGACAAGAAGTGTGTATGTGACACGCTTCATCCTGCCACCTACCCACATACAAGGTATGTCAGAGGGAAAGGTGTGACAGCTTTTGAAGCTGTCATGTTTATCTAATGCAGTTTTGTGATGGATACCATCTTATGGCAACATAAGAGGAAACAATAACTTTTGAAAATGCACAACTTCTCCAACATCACAAGACAACATAATCTGCTTAATTTTATGTCGATTTCAGAATCTAGTCAGCATGTTCCATGTATTGCAATAAGATTTTACATGTGTCAAAATGTGGCAAGCTTAGTTACAAGTGCAAGGTGTAAGACATAAATGTTTTAAATGAATGGCTGAAATGAGATCAGAACATAATCTGTAGTTTGCATATATACTTGTAGGTTATAATGCAACAGTTGGGATACCCCTACAACTTGATGCATGTTTATTTACTGAGATATTGTTGCTGAAGCATGTTAATCACTTTTAAGACTGATTAAACCAATTACACTCAAAAGTAGGTTTATAAATGTTGTCGTCCTTCTAAAGTCACTTCTGGAGGAACTCATATAGTTTTGTTTATTTTAAAAGAGATTCAAAATCTGAAGTTGTTTCTTAGAAGAGTTTTTTAAATGCCATCCTTGTTTAAGAACAACATGCAAACTGTCAAAGCAGCTGAAAAGGCCAAGACATTTACATTTACTTCTGCTTAAAAATCAAAGGTGTACAGAAAAAAAGACTTTTTTTTAATACTTTACTTATGTCTGAAACATTTACATGTGTATGAAGCTATGATAAACTACAGAATATGCCAGAAATAGCTCATGCTGATGTAATAAGTGACAAAGAGATTTCTAACAGCCTTTACTGTAAAACCTACCTAGTAGTTTCTGTTTTTTCTTCATAGAGAGATTCCTCGAAAGGACACTTTTACGTAGGCTTTTAAACTGCTTTTGGTATTTTTCTCCTTGTTAAGGACAAGGGGCATAAGTACATGGCAAAATATCAAACCAATTTACTTTGCAAAAACACAGGCATTCTGTCAGGGCAACCAACATTTCTAAAGATATGAAAATAGTGAGGGTAGAAATTAACAATAATAACATTTAAATTGACATGCTTAAAGCAGAAATATAGTTTTGGAAACTTCCATTGACACAAATGTCTCAGTTACACAATAAATAATACCTGCATTCAAAAACATTCAAATCAGATTTCTCAGTCAGATAATAAACTTGATGATTTACAGAACTGGTGCTGCAGAAATTGTACCAAAATAAATGGTTTAAAGGGAGGGCTGCAAAATAAAGATACAAAACTATAACTGCAAATGCATTTACATTAAGAACTTAAAGTATAGCTGCTTATACCATTAAACATGGACATTCTTCATGCAGCCTTAAGGAATCAGTCCACGAAAGACAAAGCATGGTTGGCAGACTGCTAGATTATAAAGAAAGAGAATGTCTATGTCATGCTACTAGTGAATGTGAACATTTAACAACAGTTAAGGTTCCAGTCAGAAATATTCCTGACTTTTCAAAATCAATCCTGGATTAGGGTCATGGAGGAGATGAAAACTATTCCAGCTCACATGTTCAGTGACACAGTAGTCACATGGCTGTGTCACAGAGCTTGGTTGTCTACTCTGATTTCTCTTAGGGTGCTTTCTATATTAAGTCTTCATAGCCTTCCTATATCTGTGTGGATTTTTGACTGGTGCTTTGGTTTACATCCACATCCAAATATTATGTCAGAACAGAATAGGTGAACCACAGAATTGTTTGTAGATATTGTACTTTATGTGGGCATCCATGCTTTCTGTGATGTGCTGGCATCCAATCCAGGATTATTTTCTCTGCACAATATCTAATTTGAGCCAGAGTAAAGTACTGGCTCCCCAAGACCTTGAAATGGATGAAGTAGGTACTGGGGAATGCATAACTCCTGAATCAAAGAAATGCCTAAAATGGTTCCAGCTCCATGGTGCATGGGAATAAAGCCCTTTCAATGTCTTAGATGCTGATGAGCTTGAATACATAAGTGCTAAAAAGTTCAGAAGTGGGGATGGGAAATGAATGGGGATGGCTCACACATACCTAGGGGAGGAAGTGGAGGTGTTCTGACCTGCTCTTCTGCCAAACCAATGCTAACAGTGGAAATCCTGGAAAATGGAAAGCAGGAGCTTGTACCTGGGTGGCAAATTGAGCTTTGGCTACACAAGCTGGTGATGGTTGGTAAAGGAGTGGTCATATAATTTGCTGCTGTTCTGAGTGGCTTGCGTTACTGACTGGAGCTCTAGCTAATTTCTTTCTGTTTTTTTCACTTCTTCAACTCAGTTTAAACTATGTCGGTAGCCATTTCCTGTGTCTTCCAGAATTGCAGGAGAGACAGAGCTGAAGTAGTCACTGTAACAATAAATCACATGTACTTAGTGATGTTTGGTGGCATTTTACAAGCTTCAACTCCACAAAAATATATAAGGATGTATTACTGCACTTTTTTTTGGTGTTTTCAGAACTTTGCTTATTTGATCACATTTAATAACTTTTATTATAGTTTGTTTAAATGAACTTGCTGGCTTTGTGTCTAAATAAGTCATTTGGGCATTTAAAGTATCTGATGCACTCTATTCTAGTTAATTGGGGTGTTTTTCTCTGTGCTTTTGCACTTTTATTGCTTAATTTTACATTAAACTGGGACTTAGTTAAAATAATCGATAGTGTACATTTCTGTGTCGCCTGGTTGCCACTGATCCTCCATTTTCTTACACAATTTTTTTCTAAATTTGTTAGGTAATAGCTCTTTCTACCTAATAAAAGTGTTTTCCCCTGTAACATTCCACTGTTTTTCCTTCTTCTGTAACTTACTGCTTTATTAAAGTATAGTTACTGTAAACTTGCTGAGGATAGTAGTGGTTATTTGGTGGTAGGGAGTAATCTGTTGCTCTTCTGAGAAGTAAAGATTACTGGCTAGAACTCTAGTTACTTTCTTATTGGATCTTTTACTTCTTCCACTCATTTTAAATAATGGGCACTGAAGCTTTGCTCAGCACTTTGCAACACTACATTCAAAAGCCACCAAAAGCTCAGCATGGCTCGCTGGATCCCATAAAGGCTGACACAATACAATAGTAGTATCCAGTACCAAGACCCCAACCGGATTTTAAATCCGAATTTGTTTAATGTACAAAAATTCAAAAATCATCAAGATTAAGCACTTTCATTGCTCCAAGGCAACTTCATCAGAATAACACTTCACTCTAAAATCACAAGTTAAATACTTCATTAATTATCTAACAATTATGCAATTACCCTATTAACTAGTAATTTCACACCAAATTGTTTAAAACTGAAAACAATAACAATATAAAATGTAAACTTAAAATTTTTGTTTGTTATATATACATTTGTAAACCTTATTTATAATGTGAAGAAACTGTAATTACATTCAATATTTAAAGCTTTCCTTTTTAAAGCAGGGACAACAAAATCACTTTCATTTAAACCAGGTAAAGTACAGGCATTCAAAGTTAACTGCCACATAAGCTCTCGATATTCAAGGGTGGTCTCCCAATCCCCTCCTCTTTCAGGAACTTCCACTTTTTCTATCACCCAAAACTTAAAATTGGCTTATGCACAGTTTAGTGTGTATGTTTATATAGGGCATTGGCTTCTTTTTGTTTGTTTATCTCATATAAATGTTCATATATTCTTTGTTTTCATTTTCTTTCAGTTTTCCCTATATAGTATGATAAACATTCAGTGCAGTAAGCCACACATACTACCCCTTTTGTGTAACAGCTGTGATGTCCATTAGCTGTTAATTTCCTTTGTCCTTCACCTGTATAATAGTTCTACCTTATTTACAATGTACAGGCATTAGGGGCACATGCCACATCTAAAGGTACCTAATCTTTGTCCCAATTGATTAGAATACCTATTGTTTTCTAAAATATTCTTTAAGTTTGGTCCTCTCTTATATCCAAATTTTAAGGTCCTCCCAAATATTTCCAGACTATTTGACATCTTAGAAAAAAGTTTCCAGTACCTTATAATTATATTTTTTATTTCCTTTGTGTCTCTGTGATAATCTATTGCCATAAACAACTCTTTTCCTTCATTCATTTTCTAATCTGTCCTATATTCCTCAACTACATCTCCCTGATTTTCACCATCACTTGACACCAACTGAATATTTTCTTGTTTATAAGACATCAAAGGGACATATTTATGATCCCATTCACTCAGAATATCATCTTTTATAATTTTTATTAATCCCATTGAGTAACTCCTAGTTATAAAAAGTTCCCCTATATAATCAAGTTCTCTAACTAGATCCTCCTTTAGGATGGTCATACGGGCTGCCCTCACCATCTGCCCTTTTATAATGTTCTTTTTCTGTAAAAAAGGATGTTTGCTCATGAGATGTGAGATGTAAGTAGGAATCAGAGAACTTTCTTTACGATATAAAGCAGATATATAACTGTTTCTAATTCTATCCTTTTTAATTTTGACATCTAAAAAACGCATTTCCTCAAATCCTATATTATGTGTAAATTTCAAAAATGTGGTTGTGTTGTTCATGTAAGTAACATTTCAATTAAATCCACTGGTCACTTCCAGATGATAACTATATCACCCAGGAAGTGGAAATATGCCCTGATATTATTAGTGTATAATGCACAGCTAAATATATAATGTTGCTCCCGGTATAACAACACAATATTAGCAAACACTAAGGCACATGAGGCCCACATGGCCACCCCATCCACCTGTTTGTAATATTCCCCTTGAAAAAGATATAGTTGTTCTTAAGTACAGGTTCCATATTCTCAATTATTAATCTAAAGTCCTTTTGTGACAAAAACTGAAACTCAATAAGTACTTCTTCAAACCAGAATAGACCAAGCTTGCGAGGTGTAACAATAAAGAGATATTTTATATCTACAGCAAAAGTATAATCAACAGAACATGTTTTCTTTCTCCCATTTTTTTCAAACAATCCCATGAGTCCAATAAAATGTGACGATGTAAGGTATAAAATGGTTTTAACTTTGTATTAATAAATACTGCAAGGGGTTGGGTTTTAGAGCCCGCAGAGGATACAATGGGACATAATGGAGGCTCATTTAAATTTTTATGAACTTTGGGGATCCCAAATATCCCAAGTATAACCGGTTTTGGGACCCTAAAAAATTCAAACAAGTCTTTGTCCAGCATCCCTTGTTACAAATTGTCATCTAGCCACAAATCCAAATTCCTGTAGGCCAGATTAATCTCATTTCGGGATACTTGCACATACTTAACCTTCACTATGCAATATATCATTCATTTTGCTAGCATAAGCCCATTGTTCCATAATAGCCACCCCCCACCTTTGTCAGGCCTCATTATTTTAATCACTTGGTTTTCACTCAGTCCTTCAAGATGTTTTTCATCCTGAGTTAAATTAAAATAGCACCTTCTCTTTTTATTTAATAATTCTCGAATATCCCTTTCTACCAATGACTCAAAATTGTTTAAAATTGGATGTTTAGGTAGATTGATGGTGCTCTTCTTTCTCTGTCTATTTGTATCTACTATTGTATTGTCCCGTAACATTATCTTTAGATTTAAATTCCTAACATTTTAGCATCCAAAATTGTTTTTGCTACAGATCCCTTCCTAGTAGGAACATATGTAAAGCCTGGTTGTTAAATGTACCTGGATTTGACCAACCTTTTTTCACTTTTTTATTATTTGGTAATGAATCAGAGTATGCCGTACCATTCCTATATTCTTTGCCATCCCTTTGCAATTTTTAAATCTTTCTTTTCTTGTTTTTGTCTGTAACAATATCCACGTCTTTAAAAATTTGGAAATATTTGCAATTGTTTACATGTTCAGAATGCAATACATTTTTTTCAGTCATCTGATTTAGTTTCAATACGTCATTGTACAACTCATCCATTAAACACTAATTGTTTTTAACAATAGGTCTCATAAGGGCCAGTCCACAGTCATTTAAAATCTCTACAAGTTCATAGAAAAATGGAGTGCCTTCTTCTACATGGTTAGGAAACTTTACCATTCTCAAGCCCTTCGGAACCTGTTTTTTCTCAATATTTGTTCTCAAAAAACAACTGTCAACCAATGACAACCTTCAATGCTTTGTATTTAGTTAGTCTTTCAGTTTAAATAACATACCTTGGTAGGTAATCTGTTCATTCTTAGGTGGTTCTTTACAAACAACCACCTCCCATTTGTGCCAGTCATTTAAATTCCAGTTATGGCATACCTCGTTCAGCATAGTGGAAGTGACTCTAGACGAAACATTAATTGTAACCTCAGGATTCTCCAGATTAATATTTGTGGTCTGCATTCTTCTGGAATTTAGAAAGAACGATCCTGAGCAACCCACGTTGTTCCCGGCTGCATGAGGAACTGGAAATGATGTGGCTATCCCCTGTTTTGGTTGGAAACAGGGTATGGAATTTTCATCCATATCCTGAGTAGATTCCCCTTGTGAAAAGGAATTTATCAACCAAGGGAACATTTTAAGAAATGAGTTGATCAACTAGAAAGCTATGGAGTAGAACTGCCACCCACTCTTTATGTTGATGGTGCATCAGTGCTTCATGAAATGGTCAATGCAGTTCATTTAAGGGCCAAAAATGAAGTATTTCGTACTGTTTGGATAAATGGCAAACTTACAGAACTCAAAGTTGATACAAGCTTTAAGTGCAATGTTATGTCTGCAGAAACATTTTCTAGGGTATGTAAAGGGAAAAGGCTTGATTTGGCAAGGTGTGTGAAACTTGTTGCTTATGGAGGTGAAGAAATTCAAACCAAAGGCTCAGTAGTGCTTTCATGTTACTTTGCTGGAAGGAGCTACAACGTATTATTTTATGTGGTCAAGAGGCACATCCAGTCATTATTAGGGCTCAGAGACACTTTGAAAATGGAGCTGCTTTCATTTAACAAGGAAGTCCACCATGTTAGCTTAAAAGACCACTACTCTAATTTTGCCCAGCACATTTTTTTCTACCCATGCTCATCTTTTCCAAGACAAACTAGGCAAACTTCCAGTTGTGTACTGCATGAAGTTACACCCAGAGGTCAGTCCAGTTATCAGACCAGCATGTAAAGTTCCAATAGCCATGCAGGACAGAGTTAAAGCCAAGTTAGATAAAATGGTGCGACAAGGTGTAATTTGTCCAGTTGAAACCCCAACTGAATGGGTATCTTCCATGGTAGTAGCTCAGAAGAAAAGCTCAGATGACATCAAAATATGTACTGATCCATGAAATTTGAACAAATTGCTAAAAAGACCTCTTTATCCAATGTGCACAGTTGAAGAAGTCACAGCTTTGATGCCAAATGCCACTATTTTTTCTGTCTCAGATGCAAAGAGTTTATTTTGGCAAATTCAGCTAACAAGAAATCATCATTGCTCACTACTTTCAGTACTCTGTTTGGCAGGTACAGATTTTTGAGAATGTCACTTGGAAGAAATTCTGCAAGTGAAGTCTTTCAGCGTGCAATGGAGCAACTTTTTTTCTGGGTATCCCTGTGCTATTATAGTAGACGACATACTAGTTGGAGGTCGTGATGAAGAAGAACATGACAGAAACCTCAGAAAAGTTCTGGAAAGGGCACATCAAGTGAATCTCAAACTCAACCCACACAAATGCAAATTTTGGCTACAAGACGTTCCTTATGTTGGTCATTTATTTACAAGTACAGGCCCACGACCAGACCCTTCTAAGCAAACAGCCATTCTTGAGATGCCAGCTCCAGAAAATGTTCAAGCCTTGCAACGTTTTCTTGGCATGGTCACCTACCTAGGCAAGTTCATTCCAGACTTGAGCCAACTTTCAGCACCACTCAGAGAGCTGACAAAGATGTAGCTTAGTTTTGGTTAGAGCAACACCATACAGCATTTGATGTCCTGAAACAGAGGATTGCTAGTCCGCCAATGCTCAGATACCATGATGTTCACAAACCAGTTACACTTTCCTATGATGCTTTGAAATTTAGTCTTGGTATAGTCATTCTACAAGATCAGCCTGTTGCCTATTTATCGAGAACTCTTAACCAAACTGAACAGCAGTACACCCAGATTGAGAAAGAGCTTTTGGCAATTGTGTTTACATGTTTGAAGTTCCATGATTATGTTTATGGCAGACCTATCCAGATTGAAACAAATCATCAGCCATTAGTCACTATCTTGAGAAAACCAATGCATTCAGCCCCATCCTGACTGCAACGTATGATGCAGAGATTGCAAAAGTACAACTTCAGTCTTGTCTACAAGAAAGACATACTGCTTTATCTTGCTGATACATTATCCAGATCACCCAGAAATACCACTGAACAGAATGACAATCAAGGTTCTCATTCAACTTATGATTTTGAAGTCATGGAAGTGCGTAATTTTTCTTCCACATGTCTTGATGAGTTCATAGAGATCATACAGCCACAGATCAAGTTTTACAGAGGCTCAACCACTTTATCAATCAATGATGGCCATCAAAGCAATCTAGTTTAACTAGAGAACTGCAAACTTATTTTCCATACAGAGACGAGATTTTGTCTCAGAGATGAGATTATGTTTGACATAGGTACCATAATGAAAGATCCAAAAGCAACTGTTCCAAAGTCTTTGCAACCTGAGTACATTACTATCTTGCATCGTGATCCGACAGGAAATAAATCTACCAAAAGAAGGGTGAAAAAGATAGCATTTTGCAGATATATTTATACTTGTTTGTTACTTGAATGCATGCCATTTATTACTTCTGCATTTTCCCATGATTGTAATCATTTTCACTCCTGTTCATTTTATTTTCATTCAATGTAATAGCACTGCTCGACATTCTTTGTCCTGTGTATTAATATTTCTTTGTATGTAATTATTGTGGAGCTTTTCTCCCGGGCCACCACTGAAAATGAGCTCATTCTAGGTCCAGTGGACTTTCCCAGTTAACAAATACAATCAATCAATCAATCAATCAATCAATAAATAAATACATTTTGGCCTTCTATGTCACAAGACATTGAGAGAGCATTATCATTTTGTTCAGTATGTAATAGTACAAAGCCTCATCAACAGAAAGAACCACTTCAGCTTAACCAGATTCCGGAACTACCTTTGTTGACAGTAGCCACTGATATCTTCAGGTGGAATAGTCAGCATTATTTTGTGTTAGTAGACTCTTATTCTAATTGGTTCAAGAATGACTTACTTCCTAAACTAGCATCCAGTGCAGTCATTACTCAGCTGAAGTGTCATTTTGCTGTAGATGGTAGCCCACACAAAGTTACTTCTGACAACGGCATGCAGTTCACAAGCCTATTGTTCAAAAGATTTGCATAAGATTAGGACTTTACTCATGTTACAAGTAGCGCAGACTAGAGAACCTGCAGTCAAATGGTTTGGCAGGAAGTGCAGTGCAAAGTACAAAACAGTTACTTGAGAAGTAAAAATGAGATAATAGTGATTTTTTTTGAATATCTTGAATCTCAGAAATCTTCCACATGATAAACATCTTGGTTCACCTGCTCAGAGACTTCGGTCGAGATAAAGCAAAACAACATTACCACTCAGTAGTCAATTGTTGGTTCTACGTGTCAAGAACAGCAGATCAGTGAAACAAAATCTGTTGTGGAAACGCCTAACCCAGAAGTCCTACTATGATAAGACCAGCAGACCATTCAATCCATTATGAAAAGGAGAGGTGGTAAGGATGCAAACGTTCAAAGGTTATGATCGGACTGAATCAGAGGCATTTACTACCGGCATCTGAGTCTATACTACAGCAAATAGCCTGTGAGAAAGATTCTTTATCTCAGAGTGAGTTATCCAGTGTTCCAATTCCAGAAGTCATTCTTGTTCCTATGACAAGTCAAGACATTCCTGATAGGAGTTGTGTACTGCAGACTGTCCCTGTTGCTGACTCTAGTCCCAAGTGTTATGTTAGGAGATATGGTCTAATCTCTAAACCTTGCAACAGATTTGAAACAACTTGGACATGAGCATTGTATTTTGTTTAGGATGTACACAGTAATGTATGCCTATCTCTGCTATTGTTTTGCATAAAGGGGCAATCTTTAAGAGTGAGAATGTCGATCAATATGCATGTGTATATAATTTTAAGAAGCTATACAAGGGCTTGCACTAGAGTACAAGTACTGAGCACGTGCGAGCCTGACTTCCATTTTGTTGTTAGCTGTTGAGATGTGAACATGTATATATGTAAGCTTTGTTTGTTAGTTAGTTCATTCGTATTTAAAGATGCTGTTATCCATCCTGATGTGTTTGTATATATTAAATCATCTGAACGAAACCCCAAGCCTTCTTAGCATTTGTAATAGAGACGAACGAGCGACAGGGATGACTTTGCAATCTTTGATTTTATCCCACTGCCC
The DNA here is from genome assembly GCF_019279795.1 of Protopterus annectens. Taxonomy (NCBI): domain Eukaryota; kingdom Metazoa; phylum Chordata; order Ceratodontiformes; family Protopteridae; genus Protopterus; species Protopterus annectens. The sequence continues at coordinate 558,420,818 of NC_056739.1, read as the reverse complement.
TTTCCTTACTAGGAGGAAGTCTACCCAAGCTGCATGTTGGCCACTTTTTTATGCTATCTTGGGACTGTCTCTCTTGCTGAACCAGGTGTTGGCCACAGTCAAGCCATTTACCAGACAGAAGTTTTTTCATTCCTGTTCCCTCACCCACGTGAACCAGGGCAGTCCTTGTATCCCGGTCTGTCTAACCCAATATGTGCATTCATGTCACCCATTATCAACACCAACTCATGTTGTCCTGCTTTATATAGTACGCCCTATAACTGCTGTGTAAATGCAGTCCTTTATTTGCTATCACAACCCAGAGATTATGAATAATTTCCTTTCCCTACAATGGTGTCTGTTTGCCACACGTCTATCACTAATTCTGATGTCACCCCTTACTACCTTCTGAAAACTCTCCCTCAACACAGTTCCCACACCATTTCTAGCCTGTCCTCCTCCTGAGTAGTATACTCTGCATCTCAAGGAGAGTGGCTTTCCTGCACTGCCCTTCCATCTTGTTTGCTGGATGCATATGATGTTCAGCCTCCTCCTTACCATCATGTCATACATTTCCAAGCTGTGTCCTGTCAATGAATTCATAATGAGTGTAGCAATACTTAGTACATGTCTGACAGATTGATTAGTCTGATTTCCAACTTTCACTCAACAGAGCTATCCCAAGTGACCCAAGACGTGTAACTGGAGACTGGACGGCCAATAACTTATTGACCCAGGGCTAACGGGCCTTATGGAGGGCACAAAGCCATTGATCTCTACAACTCTTCCTCTGATGCATACCATCTGGAGTATATACTGCAGCCCACTACTCCATTCTTGGGTGAGACTGAGGTAGAAACACCCAGCATGTTTTTGGGACATTTGAGGAATCCCACAGATACAAAGAAAGAACATGCAAACTCCACACAGGTATTGGCCAGTGGTCAGGATCGAACATTATACTTTGTGGAAGGGAGACTAAGATCTTAACCATTATGCCAATTTTGTCTACTACTCATTAAAAAAGGTAATGACCAAGAACTCCTCCATGCCCAACTTACTACAAACAACCCCCTTGTCACATCATAACTAACTAAAGGACCCCCTCTGTGTCCCCATCAGCTCAAACCTCCCACCTATCTAGAATGAAATCCCTATCAATTAAGCCAGACACTAAACTCCTAGCAGACAAACTATGAAAATAAGTGCATTCGAGATCCCCCACTTCGACCCATTGTGGCTTCAGAAGGTGCTAAAATCTCACCTTTAGCTAAATTTCTTGATTGGAAAATGAAGTTGTTATGGGGTAGACAAGTTTACATGCTCAAAGATTCATGGGAATTTTTGAGCAAAGTTAAACAAGAACTAAATGTGCCAGGGTTGAAATTTGTCACAGCTGACGTTGTCGACCTTTTTTTGGTCATTCCACATGAGACCGAATTAGCTTGGATACAGGAGGCCCATAGAACCAGTCCTGGAATAATGGAAAATAATATATATATATATATATATATATATATATATATATATATATATATGTGTGTGTGTGTGTGTGTGTGTGTGTTTGGAAATAGCAGAATTGGTTTTGAAAAACAGTTTCTTCTTTTTTGAGGGGGAGTTTTTCAAGCAGGAAACTGGAGTGACAATGGGGGTCAGTTGTGCCTCCATCTTTGCCTACATGGTGCTATCAACATGGGAGAAGAAATTCGTATATAATAGTCAATATGTCCAACATTGGACTTTATATACTAGATTTTTGGACGACATCTGTATTTTTTGGAGAGGTAGTCTGGAGACATTAGATGAATTCTTCCACTATATCAACCAAACCATAACGTTCTTTAAGTTTACTTATCAGGTTAGTCTTGACAGTGTGAACTATTTAAATGTCAACATTAGCAAGCATAAACAAGGTTTAAGTCCTCCATTTACAGAAAATCCACCTTTTCCAACACATACATCAGTTTTACCAGTACACACCCCCTCTTTCAGAAGACGGGGATAGTTAAAAGTCAGTGTGTATGTGCAAGTCTTATGACGTCAACTGAAATTGATTTCAACCTTGAATGTTCCTTACTGAAAGGTATGTTTCTAGAATGAGGTTACCCTGAAGATTTAATTTCCAAAAATGAACTTGAAGTAACACAAGATAGGAAAGACAAATTTAGCCCCATTTTGGGGAGGAGTACAGGGTTTTCTAATTTACATGGATCACTTAATAATACTAATGAGGGAAACAATAGAGCTGTTATTACTAATTTTAGTGGTAATGCATACTTCATTAAAAATATTGTTGAGAATGAGTGTAAAAAATTTTTTGAACTCACCAACTTACCTAACCTTAAAAATAAACCTATTAAGGTGGTGTTTAGAAAAGGACAAAACATCAAAAATTTGCTGGAGAATGCTAATTATCACCCCGTCCTTTCTCACAAAAGAAAGGGGACATATAAATGCGAGGCCTGTAAGCAGTGTACTTACATTATACAGAAGGAGGAAGTTTTGGTTGCCTCTAGAAACAAAGTCTTGTTCTCCCCATGTCATACTAATTGCAATAGTTCTGGGGTTGTTTACCTAGTTATATGCAGTGTATGTCAAAGTTTTAACGTGGGGAAAACTGAGAGGCAACTCAAACATAGGATTTATGAGCATATGAATAGTATTAGTAATAAAAAAAATCATAATACCTTATTTAGACATCTTATGGCATGTCCTAATGCTAAATTTGGCTTTTTTGTGATTGAAATGGTGTCTAAGGATCTGAGGGTGGGACCTTGGGAATCCCAATTGGCCTACAGGGAAATGTTCTGGCAAATAATTCTTCAGGCCAACAAACCCCCAGGCCTGAACAATAATATCTCCTTGACACCTCTCTTAAAGTTAAGATTAGCCAAACTGAATTGTCATGTTAAAATATTTCTTGAAATATTGTACAATGTTTGTATTACACACAATTTTATATGTGTTGAATAATGTGTTTTTATTAGAGATTGTTATATTATTATTAATAATAATTTCAACAAGAATCCTAATTATAGTAATACAAACCAGTTTGTTTAGTTTAGTAGTAGTATGATTCATCAAGTCATGTTTCAACACAACAGGTCTACCGTGCATGCATTACTATTTCCCTTTTAAGAAACACCATTGTTCTTAATGATGTAATATTTTATTAACTAGTGTGTGCATATATATATATATATATATATATACACATATATATATATATATATATATATATATATATATATATATATATATATATATATATATATATATATATATATATATATATAGATATAGATATATATATATATGTGTAAGGTTTAATTGATGATTATGTTGATTATCTGATGAAGTCTGAGGGATACTTGGATGAAAACACTACCTTTACTCATTTATTTGCGTTAATAAAGTCAAGGAGTCTGTGTATTTTAGCCACGAGTGGTGCAGTGCTGCTTCTTATTGTCCACTTTCTTTGGTTTTTGTGAATTATATGGACAATTGTACCTCCTGTTCTGTTTGGTTCATTGTGTAATGGAGGGTGAAGGGCACTCCACCAGGAATGGAGAGACTGATGACCTTAGAGGAATCCAGGTGGGCGACTTTCAGAAAATCGCTGGTCAGTTGACCCAACTCGTTGAGCTATTGACTCCTCTCGGTCAGGGCATTGTGGACATGCTGTCTAACCTTCGTTTACCTGGCAACCTGGAAGCTTTACTTAACAATGGTCCAAATTTAAGTCTTCCTACCACAAGTGGTTGCTTTGATGTGAATGCACAGGAAACAGGAAGTAACGCATTGGACTTTGATACTACATCCGCTAACTTTAATTAATTTAGTGATTTCAGTAAATGGTTGCAGGATAAACTGGTGTTCTGCAAACCTGGGACTGTACTGACATCCACAGAGCCGTCGGAGAGTTACAAGGACAATTTAAATCAACTACAAGAAGCGCTTACAAGGTACAAAATTTTATGCATTGACAATGACTATCTCAATGAATGGATACGTTTATATATTGTACCTAAAGGCTTGAGACTGTACAAGTACCCCAGCAATGTTACTATTGACACTGAATTTCATCAGGAGCTAGTTAATATCTTTGACAATTGTGGCGTGGATATTTTAAGAGCTATTGTTAAAAATAACGAAAGAGAAATTGTTTTAACACAAGAAAGAATTACATTGTTTAATGCATGCATTACTAGTGACTTATTGTTTGATGTAGAAACGGAGAAGAGGAAGTATTATGATATTAGAAATTTTATTGACAAAAAATGTGATGATATATTACACAGAAAATACAAGAAATTGGATAGGGAATACAAAGAAGGCAGATAATACCCTCAGCCTAAGCAGTTTAAACAGTGTGGGTCTTTACAGTGCAATCAATGTTCTGATTTCCACCAGCAGGGGGGGGGGGTCCATGAAAATCAAGTAGTGGAGGAAAGGGAAAATTTTCATACTGATTATCAGGAACTTACCCCGTAGATCAGATAGATTGCGGAACAAAAACTACAATTACAACCATTTTTACAGGGGGAACCACTATCAGGAGAGAGGGGGGTCCAGGAGACACCATTAGCTGAATGAAATGGAATTAAGTATGTACAGATAGATAACGTTCAAATTGTCACAAGATCTGGTTTTCATGCATTCAACTATAGTAATTTTGAAATCACAGATGAATTTTTTGATCTTTTTATTAAGGGTTTTAAATTTGTTCCTAAAAGGAAAAGCAATTTGACTCATGTTATTTTAGATTTTAAAATGTTTATTAGAAAATTGAACCTTGAAAACACATTTGGAAATGACCAGAGTCCTCCCGATCCTGATGTACCTAGGTAGAAGAGTGTTTTTAACCCCCCAATACATCCACAATTCAAAAACTTAGAAGTAGTTATGGAAAATGAAATCAGGAAAATGTTTGAAAGGAATAGGGTTCATTCTAATTTGGACACTAAACAGAGACAGGTTTTGAGTCAGTTATGTTCCAATTCCTCAATTCGTGTTATGGAACCTGACAAGGGTGGGGGCATCATCCTTATGGACAAGATTGTCTATGAAGGAAAAATGTTTTCTATCCTTAATGACAATGGCAGATACAGTAAGGTTTCTATCAATGAAGTTAATATATCCTACAAAAAAATTGATTTGGCACTTAAGGACCTTTTTGATCAAGATGTTATAGAAGTCAAAACACAACAATATTTGGAGAACAATACCCCGAGGGTACCATCGATTTTTGGGATACCCAATATTCATAAGTGCATTTGAGATCCCCCACTTCGACCCATTGTGGCTTCAGAAGGTGCTAAAATCTCACCTTTAGCTAAATTTCTTGATTGGAAAATTAAGCTGTTATGGGGTAGAGAAGTTTACATGCTCAAAGATTCATGGGGATTTTTGAACAAAGTTAAACAAGAATTAAATGCAACAGTTGACGTTGTCAACCTTTTTTTGGTCATTCCACATGAGACCAGATTAGCTTGGATGGAAGAGGCCCTTAGAACCAGTCCTGGAATAACGGAAAATGAAATATATAAGTGTTTGGAAAGAGCAGAACTAGTTTTGAAAAACAATTTCTTGTTTTTTGAGGGGGAGTTTTTCAAGCAGGAAACTGGAGTGGAAATGGGGGCCAGTTGTGCCCCCATCTTTGCCGACATGGTGCTATCAACATGGGAGAAGAAATCTGCATATAATAGTCAATATGTCCGACATTGGACTTTATATACTAGGTTTTTGGACGACATCTGTATTTTTTGGACAGGTAGTCTGGAGACATTAGACGAATTCATCCACTATATCAACCAAACCACAACGTTCTTTAAGTTCAACTATCAGGTTAGTCTTGACAGTGTGAACTATTTAGATGTCAACATTAGCAAGCAGGAATAAGGTTTTAAGTCCTCCATTTACAGAAAATCCACCTTTTCCAACACATACATCATTTGTACCAGTGCACACCCCCTCATTCAGAACAGGGGCATAGTTAAAGGTCGGTATATATGTGCAAGTCATAGGACATTAACTGAAATTGATTTCAATCTAGAATGTTCCTTACTGAAAGGTATGTTTCTAGAACGAGGTTACCCTGAAGATTTAATTTCCAAAATTGAACTTGAAGTAACACACGGTAGGAAAGATAAATTTAGCCCGATTTTGGGGAGGAGTACAGGGTTTTCTAATTTACATGGAGCACTTAATAATACTAATGATTGGTACAATAGAGCTGTTATTACTAATTTTAGTGGTAATGCATACTTCATTAAAAATATTGTTGAGAATGAGTGTAAAAAATTTTTTGAACTCACCGACTTACCTAACCTTAAAAATAAACCTATTAAGGTGGTGTTTAGAAGAGGACAGAACATCAAAAATTTGCTGGAGAATGCTAATTATGACCCTGTCCTTTCTCACAAAAGAAAGGGGACATATAAATGTGGGGCCTGTAAGCAGTGTGCTTACATTATACAGAAGGAGGAAGTTTTGGTTGCCTCTAGAAACAAAGTCTTGTTCTCCCCATGTTATACTAACTGCAATAGTTCTGGGGTTGTTTACCTAGTTATTTGCAGTGTATGTCAAAGTTTCTACGTGGGAAAAACTGAGAGGCAACTCAAATGTAGGATTTACGAGCATATGAACAGTATCAGTAATAAAAACAATCACAATGCCTTATTTAGACATCTTATGGCATGTCCTAATGCTAAATTTGGCTTTTTTGTGATTGAAATGGTGTCTAAGGATCCGAGGGGGGGACCTTGGGAATCCCAATTGGCCTATAGGGAAACGTTCTGGCAAATAATTCTTCAGGCCAACAAACTCCCAGGCCTGAATGATAATATCTCCTTAACACCTCTCTTAAAGTTAAGATTAGCCAAACTGTGAATTGTCATGTTAAATTATTTTTTGAAATCCTGTACAATGTTTTTATTACACACAATTTTATATGGGTTGAATAATGTGTTTTTATTAGAGATTGTTATATTATTATTAATAATAACTTCAACAAGAATCCTAATTATAGTAATACAGACCAGTTTTATTTAGTTTAGTAGTAGTGTTGTGATTCATTGGGTCATGTTTCAACGCAACGGGTCTATCGTGCATGCATTACTATTTTCCTTTTAAGAAACACCATTGTTCTTAATAATGTAATATTTTATCATTTAGTGTGTGTGTGTGTGTGTGTGTGTGTGTGTGTGTGTGTGTGTGTGTGTGTGTGTGTGTACATATATATATATATATATATATATATATATATATATATATATATATATATATATATATATATATATATATATATATATATATATATATATATATATATATATATATATATATATATATATATATATATATATATATATATATATATATATATATATATATATATATATATATATATATATATATATATATATATATATATATATATATATATATATATATATATATATATATATATATATATATATATATATATATATATATATATATATATATATATATATATATATATATATATATATATATATATATATATATATATATATATATATATATATATATATATATATATATATATATATATATATATATATATATATATATATATATATATATATATATATATATATATATATATATATATATATATATATATATATATATATATATATATATATATATATATATATATATATATATATATATATATATATATATATATATATATATATATATATATATATATATATATATATATATATATATATATATATATATATATATATATATATATATATATATATATATATATATATATATATATATATATATATATATATATATATATATACATATATATACTTATATATATACATATATATCTATCTATATATATATATATATATATATATATATATATATATATATATATCCAAGGTTTAATTGATGATTATGTTGATTATCTGATGAAGTCTGAGGGATACTTGGACGAAACCGCTACCTTTATTCATTTATTTGTGTTAATAAAGTCAAGGAGTCTGTGTATTTTAGCCACGAGTGGTGCAGTGCTGCTTCTTATTGTCCACTTTCTTTGTTTTTATGAAAATAGTTGCACAGATGCATATGTCCCCCCTCCAAAGTAAATACAATGCAAAATTTAAGAATAAACCCCAGCAATAATATAAACAGACCTCGGTCTATAATAAAAACAAAAATACTGATTTTATATAAAAATAAACTTAACTTTCAAGATTATGGAAATGTTCTTATTAAACTAAAAGCGGAACTTTGAACCAAGCCCAGAAATCAGGTAAAATAGACAGCCAGATGAAGAATAACCATAAAGACTTCTTTTACTGTGTTAGAGAGCTAAGAAATAATGCCAAACAATAAACAGAACTAACTGTAAATGATAATTCATGCTTGGACCCAGAGGACAATCTACTAGCTGACAAATTTAGCTCTAACTTCATCCCTCTCTCTCCCTTTCTATATTCCTGAATCATATACCTCCATCTACACCCTCCTCAAATTTCAAAATAATACCTTGAGGCAATATCCAAGGTCAAGAACACTACTTAGGTGGAGCTAGCTTACATAAAGGGCTGCTTACTGGTCAGTCTGAAACAAGACTTGTCAGACACCCACTGAGGTTGTCAGCCTCCAGACAGACTTTGTGCCCATCGAATGGTGGACAGCAACATTCATCCCCTTGCACAAAGGTGGAGTGTCAACAGACCCAGGTAATTATTGACCCAAAAGACTGACCAAGTTCATCTTTAAGGCCATGGAAAGAATCATTGCAGAATTAATAAATAATGACATAGGCAACCTACAAACTCTTGATCCAAGTCAGTTCAGGTTCATCAGTGGTGGATACAACCATTTCAAGTTGATCTGATTTCCTAATATCCTTGGTTCTATCAAGATAAAATCTGAGCTGTCTGTGCACGTCAAGTTTGTGCAGCGTGTATTCTAATTTGTTGGAATGGTTGGGAAAAAAGACTGGCGACTCAATGACCTGATTGATATTAGACTCAGAACAGACTGTAAGTAAAAAAGAGGGGTTTGTTCTGAGAGATACTCTATCAGCATGGAAAATAATATAAGGAGGTCTGATAGATAATGCTTGAAGTTCTGACACTCTGCGGGCAGAAGTAATGGCCACTAGAAAAATAGTTTTCCAGGACAAAAATTTGAGATCACAAGATGATGCTGGTTCAAAGGGGGGTGGGATTATTTGAGATAGCATAAAATTCAAACTCCAGGTTGAATAAGGGGTTTTGACAGGAGGCCTCATGCGAAAAACACCTTTGAGAAAAACCTTAGATAACTTATGGGCCATAATATTTAACCCATCCAGTCCAAGGTGAAAATTAGATATGGTGGCTAACTGAACCTGAACTGTGGCAGCTGCTGCTCCTTCCTTAAAAATAATTGTCAAAAACTCTAAAATGGACGACAAAGGAGCTCGGAAAAGGTCATTTTTTTGTATACTGGCCCAAATGGAGAACCTTTTCCACTTACTGCGATATAGTTTTCTGGTGGATGGCTTATGAGAAGACAATAGAATTTGTCTTGTGTCATCTGAGAGTGAATGAAGCCTGGCTATTTGGGGAAATGGATCAGCCAAGCAGTCAGCTTTAGAGACTGCAGTGAAGAATGGAGGTCCCCTGACGGGTGTGTCAGGAGGTCTGGAAGTGGGTCCAGGATCCATGGATCCTCCAGCAGATGATGATGAAAAAAAGGGAACCAAATCATTCAAGGTCAATGGGGGGGCTATAAGGATAACAGTCCTTCCCAGTGACTTTGCTTTCTGTAAAAACCTGGGTATCAATGGAATTGGAGGGAATGCATATAGGAGACCCGGAGGCCAATCGTGTATGAGTGCGTCTCTCGGGGGAAGTCCCGGAGGTGGTATTAGGGCAAAGTAGCTTCTGCATTTGGTATTGATGTGACTGGCAAAGAGGTCGCAGCAAGGCTGGCCCCATTTGTGGAAAATCATGTCCGCAACCTATTAGTTGGGAGACCACTCGTGAGCCAACAGTATTGCCCTGCTCAGCTTCACATTGGATCTTCCCGGGATGTGCATTGCTAACAGAAAATGCTGGGATGACACAGCCCATTACCATACTCTGAGGGCTTCTCGACAAAGGGGGTAAGACTTGATTCCGCCCTGTTTGTTCAAGTACCAGACCACTGACATGTTGTCTGTCTGAATCGCAATTGTCTCTAAAGGAAGAGAGTCCTGAAAGTACTGCAACACCAGAAGTACTGCTCTCAACTCCAGAACATTGATATGCAGATGTGACTCTTGATCCGTCCATGTGCCTTAGGCAGTCTTTCCCTGAAAAGACCCCCCACCCTATCAGGGAAGTGTCCGGGAGGGCACAAAGGGTTGTCCTATTGTGACATGAAGAGACGTCAACCACCACCGAAGGTCCCTCTTGCAACAGTTTGTGATGAGAATCATATGGTTCATTGGCAATTTCTGGTAAGACCATTGAAGAATTTGCATATGCATCCTTGCGAGTGGAATGGCTAGAATTGCTGCCGCCATCAAACCTAGTACCTTCAAGACCTCTGCGGCTGTAGCTCTGTTCTTCGACACAAATGAGTTGACATGTTGGCGAAGAAGTGAGACCCTTTCGACTGGAAGACATAGAGTGGTGGTTGAGGTATCTAATTCTGCTCCTATAAAGACAGTATGCTAGGATGGCGACAAGGCAGACTTTTCAAAGTTGACTGTAATGCCTAAGTGGTAGCAGAGTGTCAGAGTAGATTCTGTTGCCTGAATCAATTGATGCCTGGTGGTGGCGGTAAGGAGCCAATCGTCTAGATATGGAAACACCTGGAATCCTAGATGCCTCAGGTGAGCCGTGACCACTGCCATGCATTTGGTGAACACTCTGGGGGCTGTAGTGAGACCACAGGGCAGGGCTCGAAACTGGTAGTGATTGGCTCCCAGCCAGAAACACAGGTGATCTCTGGAGTGTCTGTCCATCTTTATGTGGTAGTTAGCGTCCTTGAGATCGATGGAGCACATCCAATCGCCTTTCCCTAGAAAGGGAAGAATGGCCTGAAGCGTGAAGCGTGATGATTCAGAACTTCTCTTTTTTGACAAATTGGTTGAGTCTGCTGAAGTCCAAGATAAGTCTCCAGTCCCCTGTTTTCTTTAGAACCAAAAAGAATCTTGAGTAAGTTCCGAATCCTGTTTGGTCTGCTGGGACTGGCTGGATGACTCTCTTTTCTAGCAACTTGTGGACCTCTATAGTTGATTGTTCCCTGAGACTGGGTGGAACATCCGGGATTCTGTTGACAGGAGTGGGAGGGGAAGAGAACAGTGTGAAATACCCTCTGGAAATGATGCTTTGTACCCAGGTATAGGATATTATGCTTAGCCAGGCTTCCGGGTACAAAGATAAGCGACCCCCGACTGCCTCCAGAGCCGGACAGCTAGGTCTCCTGTCAGGAGCGCTGGTAGGGCTGACCAGAGAACTGACCTCTGTCACCCTGCTGTTGCGGACCCCCCTGCCGCACGGGCGGTGTCTTCCATTAAAACCCTCTCCTCTGCCTTTAGAGGGGGTTTCGCCATGTGTGTCCTGAAAGGCTCCCTGTGCTTTTCGGAACCACATCTTTCTGCCCTTAGGGACCTTGGGATAGGGCCAAGTAGGGGTAGAAAAACAGACTCCAATGGCAGATAGAGTCTTGCCATCCTGCTCACACCTGGTTAGAGTTTCTTTTACCTTGGGCCCAAACAGGGATAAGCCATCAAATGGGGTGTTGATAAAGGAAGACTTGAAAGGCTCTGCAAAGGAACAGAGATGCATCCAGGCTTGTCTACGCAGAGCAATGCCTGAACTAGTGGCTCTACTTGAACCATCAGCTGCGTACGATATGAGACGCATGGACGAGTTCACAATTGAATTTAGGGCACCGAGCTGGGTGTTAACCTTGTCAGCAACCCCCACAGCTACCATACCCTGGAGAGTATCTCCCAGCACTTTCAGGAGATCTCTTTGTAGTCTTGTAAAATGGGTTAAATAGTTCAGTGATCAAAGGGAAAAAGTCGCTGAACTAAACATGCGTTTCCCATATCTGAGGATGGATAGATGAGGATGCCTCAGACATTTCCTTTTTGGTGGCTGCCACCACCACCATGGCATCAACAGGTACTCCCTTAGTCAAAAAAAGCTTTGTCCACGGGGGCAGAGATTAACTTATTTGGCTTCCGAGGGACAGGTTCCATGAACTCCGGAGACTCCCACTCCTTACGAGAGATCAGCTCCATGAGCTCATCATAAGGCGGAGACACCCTAGAGGTGGAAGGTTGACACCCAAAAGCCTTCAAGAGCACTGTCTTGTCTTCAGTAGGGCTTTTGGACTGCCAACCACCCCTATGATTAAGGATCTCTAATATCTCCGCAAAGGAAATATCCTCAGAAGGGGATCGAGGGGACCCTTCTGACGCATCCAAGTCAGTGTCAGATGTCAAAGACTCCTGTTGCGAGTCCAAGTGCCTCCTCTTGCATGGTCTCTTCCTGGGTACTTCCTCAGTGGGGACTTCTGGGGAGGTCTCAGAAGAGCAGGGGGCACCTTCTGGGGCTACTTGAGGCTCAGGGTCTCTACGCCTGTGTTGACCGGTAGAAGCAGGAGCGGATCCAGGTGCTTGGGAAGAGGAAGCCAGACCTAATGCTGATGATGCCTTTGGAGGCAGGACTCTCCTCATGGCATTGAATGCACCATGGCTCTGACAAGAAGGTGTAGTCAGATCCAAAGGGACCGTCCGATCCTCCCGCACCGAGGCCATGGGCTCCGAGCCCAAGGTAGTAGCCAAGCTCATCCAAGCCAAAGCCCCGAAAGGAAGAGTCGGCACCGAAAAATCGGTACAACTATCCTCTCTGGACCTGACAGGAGAGTGTTAGCTCCTAGAGTCCCCAGTCAGTGCCAAGGACATCCAAGTAGATGGAACCAATAACACCGGTGCAGGTCTCAGCTCCAAAGGCTCAATAACCATCAGGTCGGCCTCCTCCGGCTCCAAAAGTCCAGTACGGCTCGGAGGAGGAGCACTCAAGTCCAGGTTAATGGTCTCTGGTTCTGATGAAGGCATCAGAGCCAACAACAACTTGGCAAGGCCTGGTAACTGTAAAAGCTTCTGCACCAACCTGTCCATATCCAGACCTGAGAGGCTGACAGAAGACTTCGAGGAGTGCACCGAGGGTGCTGATTGGAGCAGTGGAGATTAGGTAATCTCAGAAACTGGCTCCAAAGCTGTGAGCTGGCTCCGAACAGAAGGGACACTCGGTTCCGAGGGCATTGGAACCGATGACCCTGCACCCTCCACTTTTTTTTCCCTTTTTCGATAATTTGGAATCACCTATAACTTGGATGACTTAGAGGATTTACTAGCACCATCCTGGTCACCCAGTGCTTCCGAGAAGGGGTGCTGAAGTAAACCCCTATCCACCAATTTCCTCCTCCTCTCTAAAAGTACCCTGGAAGAGAAGGAGTGACAGATGCTACAAGAGTCTTGGAGGTGTAATGCCCCCAGACAATAAACACGCTGAACGTGCCCGTCAGTGACTGACATCTTTTGTCCACAATCTGGACATTTTTTGAAGCCAGATTTAGAATGTAGATTCTCTTTGTCATCAGACATCTCTATTTTTTTTAGACAAATTTTACAATGGAAAAACACACTCAAGAAACTTATCTAAATAACTATCTATGAATTTGGTTAAATACAAGGCCAACTACTAGGCCAACTGCTAACTAGAAACACTTCTATAGAAAAAACAAAGCCAACACAGGGCACTTATCTAAAACTAAATCTAAATCTATATATATATATATATATATATATATATATATATATATATATATATATATATATATATATATATATATATATATATATATATATATATATATATTTATATATATATATATATATATATATATATATATATATATATATATATATAAGTATCCTAACAAGAAGTCAAGAAAAAGTTTTATAAAACTTGCAAATAGACGAATCTATCAAATAAAATTAGTCTGAGCTATCTGGAACACCAAGATCTGTGCCGCGGCAAACTAAATCTGAGGTAATTCCAGCAGTGCATCATGGGATAAGGGGCTTGGTCTTGAGCTACTGGCAAACCTTGAGCTTTGCTAACGGCTGGCTCCGAACCCATCAGTGAGAATAAACGGTGAGATTTAACAACTTCACAGTTTCCGGTTAGAGGGAATATAATGTACTGAGATAGAGAGGTTGGTTAGAATAGTGATGAGACAGGCAATGGCATCTGCTCTTATTATTAGGAATTCTACAGGTAGGTTAACTGCAGATAAAGTACAGTTTTGTACCTACCATAAATGTAGATGTTCGAGTGTATATACTGCTGCAGTCATCACACTTGGGTTATCCTGTCGTCAGGCGGTCCAGCAGTCGGACGAATCCCAAAGCCTTGGTCCGGCGTCGGTTGTCGTCGCTTCTTCCCTGACGTCAGTGTGACAGGGGTATAAAAGAGGCAGCCAACGCCATTTTCTTCAGTTTTTCTTGCCCCAGATGTCAGGTGCCCCCAACTAGGAAGGCAATACAATAGCTATGCAAAAATACCTTAGTAGATAAACAATAGTACTAGCTGTTAGTAAATACACCATATAGACATGCATCCAAATGATTGATGTACACGGAGCTATAACTAACACCCTGGTATGTAGAGGGGATGGTGGGAGGGTAACCTGGACTGCAGCAGTATATACACTCGAACATCTACATTTATGGTAGGTACAAAACTCTGCTATGTTCATGGTGTTATACTGCTGCATTCATCACACTTGGGTTGAATCCCAAAGCTATGGATGTGTGGCTGGTACTAAACTGGGTTAGGCGAAGCTAGGATGCCCTGCAGTACTGCAGTGGCAAAACCAGCTCTGGTTTTTGAGTATAAAGGAAGGTGGTAGTGCTTGGTAAAGGTGTGCACTGAACTCCAAGTAGCTGCTCCGAGAATGTCCTTGGTTGGAACCCCCCTGAGAAAGGCTGCTGAGGTTGCTGTAGCCCTGGTAGAATGGGACCTAATATTAACAGGCACTGCTTTCCCATGGTGCGAGTAGCAAAAGAGGATACAATGTGCTATCCATTTAGAGATGGTCTGTTTTGAAATAGCCTTTCCTTGTGAACCTGCAGCATAGGATACAAAGAGTTGGTCAGTTTTTCTGAAGGTCTTTGTCTTATCTAAATAGTAACGTAGCTGTCTGTGAATGTCCAAAGAGTGAAGGAGTCTTTCTCCTTTATTCTGGGGGTTTGGATAAAAGGTGGGTAAATGAATGGTCTGATTCAAAGCCACACTAGATACTACCTTTGGCATAAAGGTAGGGTTAGTTCGTAAAGAAACCCTGTCCTGATGGAAAATGATGAAAGGTTCCACTGCCATGAGTGCCTGTAGTTCTGAGACCCTGTGTGCTGAGGTAATAGCCAGCAACAAAACTGTTTTCCAAGACAAGTATTGTAGTTCTGATGAGAATGCTGGTTCGAAAGGAGGCAGTGTTAATTTTTCTAAAACGAAGTTCAGATCCCAAGCTGGCGTTGGGGGGTTTCTGGGGGGTCTTATATTCTTAGCCCCTCTGAGAAACTGCCTTAGTAAAGGGTGTGAGAAAATTCGAGGATCCGTATTATATTGAGCTGAAATGGCTGAAGCATGGATCTTAATGGATGAGAATGAAAGGCCTTGGTGTAGCATCTCAGTTAAGTATTGCAGTATTTGAGGAATGTTAGGTATCCAAAGATTATGGCCTTTAGCCTGGTTCCATGCACAAAATATTTTCCATTTGTCTGAGCAAGTTTTTCTGGTGCTGGGCCTTCTGGCCTCCAAAATGACATTCTGTACGTCCTTTGAGAGAAGTGTTGATTGATAATTCAAGGTATTCTCCATGCAGCTTAAATTTAAAGTTCTGAGCTGGCTGTGAGGTATCAGAGAGTTTTTCTGGGTCAGCAGTAGTGGGAATTGAGGCAAGATCCATGGAGGGCTGTGAGTCAAGTTCCTTAGTAATGGGTACCAGTGCTGGCGTGGCCAGTCCGGAGCAATGAGGATCATTTGTGGTCTCTCTGATCTGGCTTTCAATAATACCTTGGTCAACAGAGGTAGTGATGGGAAGGCATAGACTGTCAATGCTGTCCAACTGAATGATAGGGCGTCCACTTTCCAGGCTAGGGAGTGATAAGTCCTTGTGCAAAATTTCTGTAGTTGGCAATTGTTGGGGGAGGCAAAAAGATCTATGTCTGGACATCCCCACCTTTGAGTTATCATTGAAAATACTTGTGGGTGTAGTCTCCACTCATGAGGATTTGCCATATTTCTGCTTAATTCGTCTGCCAATATGTTTTCCTTTCCTGGCAGGAATTGTGCTTGCAGTTGTACTTGATAAGTCAATGCTGTGTTCCACAAGGTCATTGCTTGTCTGCATAAAGGGTAGGAGTGTGTTCCTCCCTGTTTGTTTATGTACCACATCCCTGTGGTGTTGTCTGTCCTTATTAGTAGTTGTCCTGGATGCAAGAGGTCCTTGAAGGCTGTCAGTGCATTTTGCACAGCTAGCATCTCCTTTTGGTTGATGTGAAGATGCATTTGTTTTGCAGACCATTTGCCCTGTATGCACTGTCCTGCCATGTGTGCTCCCCAGGCGTAATCTGAAGAATCTGTTGTCATAGTTTGGTTTGCTGGAGGTAAGATGAAAGGAAGACCCTTGTTTATTTGACATGCTTGAGCCCACCATAGGAACTCTTTTTGAAGGCATGGAATGAGAGGTATACTTGATTCGAGGCTGTGCCTGTGTTGAGACCATACACTTTTCAGGTACCATTGTAATTTCCTCATATGCAGCTTTGCATATGGGAGTAGTTGAATGCAGGATGCCATGAACCCCAATGCCTGCAGGATTTTCCTTGCAGTGAGCTGGGTAAAAGTTGCCATCTTTTTGAAGTATTGAGTCAATTGTTGTTGTTTGTCTGGCGTGAGATAAGCCATCTGGGCCGTTGTATTTAAGCTGGCACCCAGGAATATTATTTGTTGCGAGGGTATTAGTTTTGACTTCTTTTTGTTTACTGTGTACCCTAGGCAACTGAGCAGCTTTATTACAAATGCCAGATGCTGTAATAGAATGTCCTTGCTGTCTGCTTGGATCAGGCAGTCGTCCAGATATGGGTAAATTTGTATTCCTCGTTGTCTGCAATATGCAATTACTGATGCCAGGCATTTCGTAAATACTCTGGGTGCAGTAGATAAGCCAAAGGGCAATGCAGAGAATTGATAATGCGTTGCACCTGCCAAAAATCTGAGGTATCTTCTGCAATCTTGTCTGATAGGGACATGCAGGTATGCCTCTTTGAGGTCCAACATTACCAGCCAAGACTCCTTGCCCAGCATGGGAAGAAGCTGCTGAAGTGTGAGCATTTTGAATTTGGGTACCTCCAGGTATGTGTTTAGAATTGAGAGGTCTAAAATGGGCCTCCAGGCTTTGTCCTTTCTTGGGACTAGAAATAGTCTTGAGTAAAAACCTTGACCTTGCTCCTTTGTAGGTACCTTCTGAATTGCTTTCATATCCATGAGAGCTGAAATTTGTGTTTGTGCCTCTGCCCATTGGTTTGGAGGCAGATTTGGCATGCCTCTCATCCGTGGTAAAGTATGGAAATGAAATCTGTAGCCTCGGGTAATAATATCCAGAACCCATTTGTCCTTTGTTATGATGCGCCAATTTTCTGGAAATAAAGCCAGTTTTCCTCTCAAAGGTGCTGCCAGGGCAATTTTGCTTGGCAGGCGAAGAGGGAAGTCATTGTGTTGGTTTCCTGAAGGGTTGAGATCTTTCGTCTCCCCCTCTTTGAGATGTTGTTTGCCATTGTCTAGGCCTGAAAGAACCTTGTGGCTGGCCTCAGCCCCTTGGGCATCTGTACCTACCTCTTTGGGGTCTGTCTGATGCAGGAAAGGACCAGTTTTTTGATGGCCAGTTTCTGCTGAAACGAGGAGGTTGTACCTGTAAGAAATCTTTAACTGTTTGCATAGATTTTGCCTTTTCTTCCATTTTCTTTAAAACTTCCTCTGTTTTGGCACCAAATAACACATCTTTCTGCAATGGAGCATCCAATAACTTTGCTTTGACATGTTCTGGTAAGGCTTGTTCTTTAAGCTAAGCATGCCTACATATTACAGACCCTGTGACAGCTGCTCTACATGAGGCTTCCAATTAATCAAAACCACACTGTGAGGTATGCTTTCCCACCTGTTCTGCTGCATGCCGCAAATCCTGCATCTCTTTGAAATCCGGTTGATCTGTCTGAGGGATCATTTTCTGCTTTAACTGTGTAATCAAGTACTGTTGGTATTTTAACATGTGGAATTGGCAGTTTAAGGCCCTCATGGCCAAAGTGGCAGACGTATACACTTTCTTTCCCCATCTTTCTAATGCTCTGGAATGTCTTTCAGAAGGAAGTGGATTCTTAGCAGTAGAGGCCTTAACCCCTTTGGGACCCTGGGAAATGGTTTCTGGGTCTGCAGTAGGACTTTTATATAGAAATTTATGAGTATCAGGAACTCGGTAGTATCTGTCTGGTTTAGCTGGTGCTGGAGGTAAGGAATCTGGGTTTAGACTAGATTCGGAGTAAACATCCAAAATGTCTAAAACTGGAGGAATTGCTAGGGGTCTATGCTGTGGAAGAAGAAGAAACTCACGGAGTCTTTTCTCAGAGTCAGAGTAATCTTGGCCTTCCCAGTGGAAGTGTTCCCTCAAGGTGTGTAAAGTTTCCCCAAAACAGTAGTCTTCAGGGGGGAGACAGAAGGAATGGACTCTTCAGCATCTGAGTCTTCATAAGGAGGGAAGGAGTAATCCTGGTCCTCAGAGTTGCCTGAGGAAATGGATGCTTGGTCAGAGGATGGATAATCTTCCTCCAGTCTAGGCCTTTTGTCAGGTGGGGGTTGGGATCCCCTGATAAGGGTTATTAAATCCTCAGCCATCTTAAGCATCTGTTTTTAGGCATAGGGGCCTGTGGGGGGGGGGGTGGACCCGGCTTCCTAACTTTCAAGGGAGCTTTAGCATAAGACTTAGTAGAGATAGTTGTCGGTTTGAAGACACCTTCAGAAACCGAAGGCCTATCCAAAATTTCCGGATCACCGTCAGGGCTGGCGTCCAAGGGGTGAGGTGGAACCCGTTCCTGAGGCCCAGTTGCTTCGGTCTGGGAGGCCGTCAGAATTTCTGAATCAGCGGTAGTCAGGGGCTGCGTAAGCGCCTCGCTGAAAACTGGAGAACCGGCGTCAGGCCTGGCTGAGGCCTCGGTAACTGGTCTTGGCCTTGGCTGTCTGTCCTTATCCTTGCGTTTTTTAATCATTGCTGATGTCGGTTGCTCCGACGGCATGCTATAGTTACATTTTCTGCCAAAATAATGCTGGGCGAAATCTGCCTGACACTTAATTGTACGTTTGTTGAACCTAGCACAAAACCGACAACCAGAGACGTCGTGGTCTGGGCCTAGGCAAGGAATACAGTAAGAATGAAAATCCTTATGAGGTATTTGCTTCCCACAAGAAATGCAGTTATTAACTTTGTCTGACATCGGTCTGAGGCAAGAAAAGTTTCCCCAACGGGGTACTTAGCTTTAGAGAAGACTTCGGGCTGAAATTCGATTTGAAAATCTCAGGAGCTGGCCAACCGGCACTTGCGAACTGCTTCTGCTTCGGGCACCGCGCGGCAAGAAAGACTGAAAAAAATGGCGTTGGCTGCCTCTTTTATACCCCTGTCGCACTGACATCAGGGAAGAAGCGACGATAACCGACGCCGGACCAAGGCTTTGGGATTCGGCCGACTGCGGGACCGCCTGACAACAGGATAACCCAAGTGTGATGACTGCAGCAGTATAACACGATGAACATCCTAAGTTTGGAGAGTATTTTTTTATAGTGAGGGTTTGAACAGGTTTGAAGGAGGAGGAGTCTGTAGAGTCAGATATTGTTGGGATAACTGGAGGAGTACTGAGATGGGGTTGGTAAGTGAGCAAATAGAATTTATAAAGAAAGTGTTGAACTGAGTAGCAATGGTTTCAATGTTTGAGGGGGTAGGGGTTGAATGAGTTTTTTTTTATGGTGAACCAGAATTTCTTGGGATTGTTGTGGTGCTGTTGCTGTGTACTAGAGTTGATTTTTTTTTTGTCAAGTTTGACCAGGGACTTAACTTTGTTGCAAAGTTGTTTGTATTGATTTAGGTTAGTTTGATTTTTGTTGGTATGTCAGAGTGCCCAAGCTTTGTCTGTTTTAGTAGATTTTTAGTGTCATTTGCTAGCCATGGAGCTTGGTTAAATTTTATTCTGGCAGTTCTACAGGGGGCTAGCCTACTTAGAATATTATAGAAGGTGGTATTAAAATAGTGTACAGCTGTGTCAAGTGGAGAGTTTTGAGTGGAGTCCAATCACAGAGTTGTAATAGTGAGAGAAATGTTTAGAATACTGAAGTTTTTATTAGATGAGAACAAATTTGTCTGGAGAGGGTTAAGATGATATCTGAGCAATTAAGAGGGGAGATGATCGCTAATGCTATTGTGGAGACAACGTGATTGGAAGGCTAGTGAGGGTTTGTTGGTGAGGATCCACTCTAGTACAGATTGTCATTTGGTGTATTTGTCAGGTCTACAGATGGCTAAACATATTAACACTGATGTAAGAAATAAATTACAGAAACTAAATATAACCCAAAATGTTATAAGTTTGGTAAAATAGATGAACACATTAAGACTATTAACAGACATTTTTGTGATAGAACAGAAATAAATAGGATGTGTTACTGTGAAGCTAAATTAATAACAGATAAAGTCTTACCACAAAAATATACAGCAGTAAGGGAAAGGAAGAAATAAATTGCCACCATGAAAGTACCAAACAGAGAAAAAAAAAAACTAAAGCAATTAGGACAATAAGTATTACTAATAGAAAAATATAGAATAGTGAACAAATAATCAAAAATATTTAGGCAGATATGGTAAAAGCAAAACACATAATCAAAACAGACCAAGATCTACCATACAGTAATGCAAATAATAAACTAAAAATATCAGCATAGGCAGAAAAACTTATAAGATGTGCAGATACGTATAAAGGAAAAGTGCAAAATAAAAAATTTCACTGATGAACCCAAAATGTTTTATAGAAAACTGGGAAACAAAGCAAAAGGAATGCAAACACCATCAGAAATAGAAGAAAAAGACACATATTTATGAAGATACTGTGGAATATAAGAAAGACGCTGAATGGATAGAAAAATAAACAAAGAACAAAGATGTTCTAATGCACAGGATGTGAAATGAGATTAATAGGCCAGAAAAAATAAAACAAAACTAAGAAAAGCTCCTAACTGAAAATCCCCAAACCCAGATGCAGTACCTAACTTTTGGCTAAAAGCATTAACATCTTTACACAGAAATTTAGCCCTAAGTAAGAAAGTACAGTTGTGTAAGTTGAACTTACTATAACAGTAGATGTTAAATGATCACTGCTGCAGTAGATTTAGCCTTAGCTATCTAAATGGGTTATATCTTGCCAAGAATGTAACAACTGTCTGGCCAGCTTCTAAAACTTCAGCGGATAATCCACATGCCCAAACTGCCAAGCTGCTCGAGCTGAACTGATTAAAAGACAAGTTTAGGCACAAACACCTTCAGAGCTTTCCTGCCAGCAGAGAGAAAGAGGGAGGCTGAGACCTGGAAGAACAATGCTAGGAATAACAAAAAATGAATGTTCACATCCTGGCATAAAACACACACTGAAAAACCAGAGGGATGGGAGGGAGGGATCACTGAACACCTGCAGTTGTGTTAAGTTCCACCTACACAACTGTACTATGTTCTTCATATTGATCACTGCTGCAGTTGCCTTAGTATTATGGGTAGGTTACCATAGCTAACTATATTTGGTAGGAGAAAAGAGAAGGATCTAGGAGCGCCTGGAAAATGGTCCTAGCAAAGCCTGATCTAGAGAATGAATCAAGCTTACAGTGTTCTGTAAAAGTATGTACAGAGAACCACGTAGCAACTTCTAATTTATTTCTAGAATCAAACCCTTTCCAAAAGGCCATAGATGAAGTCAAGGTCCTATCAGAGTCGGCCTTGACTCTACCTACAAATAGTCTGTTTTGATACAGGTTATCCCAGAGTTTTAATTCTGTCAAGATAGTACCAGAGTTATCTGTAGACATCAAAGGTATGCAGTGTCCTTTCTCTTTCATCAGGAAAGGAAACAGATATATGGCTAGAGTGGGCTTAAAGTAAACTTGAATAACACTTCAGGCATAAAAGTGGTATTAGTTCTCAAAGAAACCCTATATCTATGGAAAATGAGGTAGAGTTGATTCACCAGACGAACTTGCAATTCAAATACATTTCTTGCAGAGGTCAGAGCAATCAGTGAAATGGTTTTCCATGTTTAGTCTCAGGCCAGCCAGATTAACTAGCTCAAATGGAGATAGGTTAGCTTCTCTAAAACAAAATTAAGATCCCAAAAAGGGCCACCAGTTTAGTTGGAGGCCTCTTATGCAAAACCCCTTTCAAGAATATTATGACGTGGAACTACCTTGAAAGAGGTGGACCATGGGCAGACATGCTGAAATGCCAGATAAATGAACTTTGATACAGGAATAAGAAAGGCCACAGAATAGTAACTCACATAAATATTGTAAAACCAAAGAACAACTAGCCCTAAATAGGTGCTGGTTATGTTACTGGCACCAACTTGAAAACATTTTTCATTTGCTGATATATGATTTTCTAGTAGCAGGCTTTTTTGCATTCATTAGTACCTGCTGCATGTCCTCAGACAAGGAATTAAAACTATCATCCAGACTACATCCATTCTGGGAGGAAGCTTGTAGTAATTGCCCCTGGCCATTTCCAACAGAAGGGATAACCACAGCTGCCTGGAACAAAAGGGAGCCAGCACAATGAATCTAAGGGATTTCTTTTCAGTCTTCAGAAGTATGCTGAATATTAGTCATGTCCAAAGGAAAAAAGGCTTCTGTCTTCCAGGCCTTCTTGCATGGTATCCTGGAACAGAATTTTGCCAGTTGATTGTTCAGACAGGAGGCAAAGAGGTCTACTTGAGGAACTCCCCATAGATGGAACAAATCTTGGAAGACCTCCTGATCTAGTTTCCATTTTTGATGGTCTGCCCTGGTCCTGCTCAGCTTGTCTGGCACACAATTTTGTTCTGATGGATTATAGGATGCCTGTAGAGTAAGACTGTACTGTGAAGCTATATCCCATGCTAACACGGCTAGTCTGCAAAGGGGGTACGATCTGGTTCCCCCTTGCTTGTTAATATTACAATAAAACAAATCCAACTCCAAGACCACCTCAGTCTATCCAAGAAAACTGTTAAGACTGAGGGAGGAGGGCACACAGGACTTCACTGCAGTAACACAATCTCATCTCAGGTGGGTCAAAGGGTAAATCACAACAAAGCATTCAGAAAGTACATGCAGGAATTCCAGGAAAAATAAGAAGAAAAAGAGAATTATAAAAATAGTTTTAAAATAGTGAAAAGGACCAAAACATAACAGAGACATTTGCAGCTACATATCTAGGAAAGCTAAACACTAGAAACAGTTGTACGTTATTACAGAGTAGTAGCTAGTTAAACCGGTGCGCTGGGCAGTCCCCAGAGCTGGTGCTCCATCAAACTACAGTTGAACTGAGGAAAAAAAGCAGCTCATTGTACTCCTAGTCAGTCTTCCTCTCTCCTTTACTCCTGTATTACAGCATTGCAACTGAATTCCGGTATGCCACCTCTGCAATGAGACCACATTCCCCCAACAGCTTGTGCCTGGGACAGCTGCCCCCTTTGTCCACACTGACTATAGTTCTGCATCATCACCCATCAACTCCTGTACAGTGTTGCAGTAAATACCATGAAGAATATGATCTCCTTTAGTCAAGTAATACAAACATGATGTATAACATGAGCTCAGATGAAACCTCATGCATCTCTGCAGTATCTAGCATTTCTGAAATGTACTATGCTGGGAAAGTAGCAGAAAGCTGAAAGTCAAAGAGAACAGCTGCTGCTACTCAGCCAGAAACAGGTTCAGTCCAATTCACTAAGGATTAAAGACAATAACCAACACAGATCTTTCAACTGATGCAAACAGAAAACAGGCAAATGAAATACGAACCACACAAAATATTGTATAAGCAGTCAGCAGAAGGTTTCAAGAAAAGACAGTATAAAAAAGAAGGGCTACATAATAATTACAAGCTCATCCCAGCATCATTCCCCATAAAAGTAACACTCAGATGACTATTTGTAATTAAACGTAAACTCTGAGGGGAAATGAGAAAATGGAAAAGGCACAAATGTGAACTCGATTTGCTCACAAGATGAAGAAGCCATTAGAGAAAAAGTGTCACACAGCTTTTGTAGAACTCTTGTCTTATATCCAGGATCCAGCAAATTTCAATGTGGTCCCCAAGGCTGATAATCAGAAGTATTTCTCTTCTCTACTGTGCTGATTTCCAGACCACATATGTCATTGCTTCCAAATGGAGATACAGACATGACAGGAAGCTACTACCAGAACCCTGAAACATACTTGGACAAGTCTAAAAAAACAAATATACCTGTGAGGCCAATAGCACTCACCTGAATTACAAGGGATTGGTGTCACTGCTGCTGCTAAGTGTGTGTGTGTGTGGGGGGGTCATAAGCCATTAACTGCAGTACATGTTTGGTGAGGGGAGGTTTCTCGCTGTACATCACCAACAGGCTGTTTCTGTTTTGGTTAAAATATTTTCAAGTTAAAATCTATGACACAACCAAATGCTCTTTGTCCAGCTGCAGAAACTATTACAACCAAAAGCTGGGTAGTAGTCAACATGCAGATCATTATCCGTGTTTGGTTTGCCTACAGAAATCGTATTCTGTGCTTTCATTCACTTTTTTTTCTGTGACTAGCATTGCACTGTACAGGCTACTTGTACCAAGGTAAGGCCGATATTTCCAGTTAATCATACCTCTGTAGTGTGACCTTCTGTTAAGTAATGGAAGACTGTTTCCTTCACCATCTTTCTCTTACATAAAAGTTAAAGTGATCTTTTAAAATCTGTTATGAATGGTATTGGTGAGTAATTACTTTGTAATGCAACATTTAGTCCTTGTACCTATTTTTTCAAACATAGTGGAATGGCATATTTGGTTTCATAATTGTATAATATTGGATTAGTAAAGTAATTAAACGATCTTCCTCATTAATATAGTGGGTTAACATTTTTTGTCATTTAACATTCACCTATTGTGTGAATTTATTATCCTTCTCATTAATATAGTGAGTTAACATTCTATGTCATTTAACATTCACCTACCATGTGAGTTTACAAACCTTCTCGTTAATATGTTAACATTTTATTTCATTTAACATTTATCTACTGTGTGAATTTACTATAGAAATAAGTTTTACTAGTCTCTCTAATGTCAACCTGGAGTAATTGTTTCCTACTGTTATTTAACTACACCTACCATATACTAAATCGCTTGACACCTTGTATTATCTTCACCACAAAGGAACCACATCCCACTTTGGCCCCTTCCTTTTTTCTTTTGGTATATTTTTATAACATGGTGTGGACAGATATTTTTATTTTCCTTGCATTGTCCTCTCAGGGTTTTAGCCTCCCTCTTTCTCTGTTGGCATGAAAGCTCTGGAGGGCTTGGCACCCAAACCTGACTTTTTGTCAGCTCAGATCTAGTTAACTAATGGTTTAGGCACATGGAAGGTGTCTTGAAGCTTTGGAAACTAGCTGCCTGTTATATCCTATGCAGGATATAATCCATATAGCTTAGAATACTGTAGCAATGATCCATATAAAAACATCTCTAGTTGTTACAAACTGATTACCTGTCTGCCCTGACATTTCACAAGACCTAGTAGAATGATCTGTAGGGGGCAAGGGATGAATCAGCATCCACAGATGCACAGAAATTAAAACACTGGTGGTTTCCATGTCCATCTCCCCTGTGGTGGTGACATTTAGAATGCTGATGTTGTCTGCATGCCGAACCTTTCCATTTAAGGATACACTAAAGCTGGAAATTTCCTTTATTATCAGCAATCTTCTACTATGTGCATTTAAGAACAGTTTGCTCAGTGTTATTAAGTTTTTGTAATCAATCCATCAATTTTCTGAGAAATAGCATCATGAAAAAGACGTTGACTGAACTGTTGCTGCAAATCATGACTTTCAGCAGCAATGACATTGTCCTTGTACTGATCTTCTCAATTAAAATCCATAGCCATTCAAAAGAACCTGCTTGTTGCCATGATGCCTGTAAATCTCTTTCTTCTTCACTAAAATTATAAGAAGTCTGCCATGGCACACTCAGACCCCTTGGAACTAACTGTCATGCCAAATATTGCTTCAAAAACTTTGTTATAAAAACATTTAATTCAGTTTTGCTCAGACTGAATTGTTTATTATATAATAATGGCACTGTCATTACCCTCAAGAACTACATTATTAACAGATGCCATGCTTGGATAAAAGTACTGTTTGCAAATTCATTGTGTACCAGTTCTCCAATAACTACATAATAAAACTCACATCATTAGTGATCACTGATGCAAGTTGCACTAGCTTAATCAATGGCTTTGAGGATCCACGACCAGCTGCAGAAACAACTCCTCCATCATTAGTAATGGCAACAGTATAGAGGTTACTATTAACCTGCTTAGACATAATGAAATTAAAGGCAACAACAGTTCCTGAAGTTGTACATTTTTAAGCAATCATTTATCCATGAATGTGGGATAGTATCAAACGCTTTTTTGTAGTCAATCCATGCCATACTTAGATTCTTCCCCTTTTTACATTTCTCCACTATGACTTTAACAACAAATGATCCTTTGTTCCATATAACATTCTTTTTCTTTTATTGCCCTTTTGTTCTTCTGCCATAATTGAGTTTTCTTCTAAATGGCTATAAACTCTGTCAGCATCAATTCAGATGTATAGTTTATACGTCGTCGGTAGGCAAGTTACTGGTCTATAATTTCTGAGGTAGCTTGCAGGCTCACTCTTATGTATGAGCATTGTTTTACCTGCTGTTAGCCAGACTGGTGTCTGTTTGGGGTGCACATATAAATAGTTCTTACTCATGGCTAGGTCTTCATGCAAAGATGTTAATACTTTTAACCAAAAGTTAGGCACTGCATCTGGGTCTGGGGTTTTCCAATTAGAGACTTTTCTTAACTTTGTTTCAATCTCTGGCTGTTACTTCATCCAATTTCATATCCTGTACCTTTAAACTTATTCTTTCTTTTACTTTTTTTTTATCCATTTAGCATCTTTGTTGTGTTCCACAGGATTTTCATAGATACTTCTCCAAAATGCATCTATTTCTTCTTATTTTTTGGTGGTCTTTCAATTCCTTTTATCTTGTTTCCCAATTCTCTATAAAACGTTTTTGGGTCATCACTAAATTGCCTATTTTTTACTATTTTGTACTTTTCCTTTATATTTATCTGTGTATCTTCTAAGTTTGTCCGCCTGTGCTGAAATTTTTAATTTATTATTTGTGATAGTGTATTATAGATCCTGGTCTGTTCTAATACTACGGACTGCTTTTATCACATCTATCTTTCTTAGTATTTTTGTTGATCTAGTCCCTTTTCTATAGTCTTCTAGCAGTGACACTTCATGTCTTAACTGCTTTATATTTTTCTCTATTCAATACTTCCATGATGGTATTTAATTTCTCCTCCTTCCTTTGCCTCACTGCCATCTGCTCTTGTGGTAGAACTTTATCAGATATTAATTTAGCTGCACAATAACATGTCCTGTTTACTTCTGTTATATTGCATGGATCACTATGGACAGTCCTAATTATTGTGTTCATTTGTTTTATCAGACTTCTGACTTTTGGGGTTTTACTGACCTTCTACAGTCTATTTCTTTCATTGACTTTAATATATCGATGTCCATTAAATCAAGCAACTCTTCCCTTATTTTCATTTTCTTCCAGACTAAGGGCTGTATAGATTGGGAGTTGATCACAGAGAGTCTGGCATTGTACCTGTGGTGGAGTATTTTCTAAGATCTGATATTAGGATCCAGTCTAATTAGGGAATTTGATGTCTTGCTATAATGTGTGGGCTATTAATTAGTGTGTGAAATCATAAAAGTTCTTGCTAGATGTAGGGGAGTTAGAGTTTATGTCCAAACAATTGACATTGACATTGTGTGGCAGTATTGTGTCTTGTGGAAATGTTATGTGCATACAATGTAGGATATCTTCCAGTATAGCTATATGGTCATCAGGAAGGATGTAAAGAAGAGTAATACATATTTGTTTATAATTGCTTATTTGGTGGAACTAAAAAGACACAGGAATATGCAGTAAACTATGTTGGATGTTAAGCAGCAATACTAACAAAGAAAAACAAAACCTCCAAAGGAGACGAGCTCAAAAGTACTTTTTGATTATTAAACTTTTGAGAGTGTCTAGAGTGGAGTTTTTTCGTTGTTATTTTGAGGAAAGCAATAAGAAGCTCTGCTGAACAGAATTTTGGTATTGTTTTGCTGTAACGGGGAAATGTTGTAGTTGTTGGGAAATGTTATAGCAATAGAACCACCTTCCCACCCTCAGGTCAAATTAAACTCAGAGCAACCAATTTATACCAATACAAAGCAATTAACAAAGAGATGTCAAATTAAAACAGTTTTGTAGTGCCTTTTAATGAAAAAATAGTTGCCTGCCCAATTTAACTGACAGCTGTGCAGGGTTACAACTTTTGCCCAATGTGCAATTTTGGTCTAAATCTCGTCTGTCAAATATATCCAGTTTATAAACAGGTGATACCACAACAATAACTCATCTGAGTTCTGTCAGGGGGAAAGAGTCTAGATGAGGGGACTTGCCTGTCAGTAGCAGTGTTTCACAAATATGTATACCATATCTCTCAACTTGAAAACATAAGGCCCATGAAAAGTAGGTACAACTGGCCAAAAATCAGGATCCTAATTAACATAAAGTGTGTATAAATTATCATGTAACCTCACCCACTCCAGTGGAATTATGGGTTACCAACATGAAGATTGAAGTCACTAAATGTTGTTGTGTCTTTCGGCTTTTCCCAGTTAGGGGTCGCCACAGTGGAACTCCGGTCCGCTAATGATTGGCAGTTGATTTTTACGTGCTGAGTTGCCAGCCCTAACGCACAACCTTCAACGAAGGTACGCCCATTAACGCAAGTCTCCACGCAGAAGATGCTCTAACTGAGAGTCGAACCGGTCAGCATTTTACTGTGAGTCAACAACGCTACTGCAGCACCACCACCATATAAATAATGACAGACATTTGAATTTCAGACCTCAAATCCCTCAGAGAATACATAATAATACAACACTGTTATTCTAGCAACTATCTGAGTTTACAGGAGCAATATTTAAAATATGCCCCAATATTTGGCCTTTGTCCCCACATTATTCTTGGCTTTGTCCAGATTTTTTGCTCTGAGAGATTGAGAGGTACGGCCTTATGGGCGGGATGCAGATTAACATTGCAACTCAAAAACAACAGAGTTTCCTGTTCAAAATACAGTTCATTCAAATAATCTAAACTGATGAAAGTCAACACATCATTTTAATAACTTGTTAACCAGGGTAGGACACCAATCACCATTCCCAAAGGCCATTTACATGTGCTTCCATTTACTGGAAGGTAATTGCTTTACTTCTTGTGTGAGCTTGCATTAAAAAAATAATTTCTAAATCATTTTACCATTTTCCACATATTAAGGATGCCTCATTACTAACTAAACATAATAAATGGAATGTTTAACAGGCATACAATTACAAGCAGCAGTATTCGACAAAGAAAATGGTATAATAAAAGACATGAAACGTAAAGCTCCAGCAACATCCGTTATAATGGGCACAATGTTCCTCAAGCTCACATTAAGTTGCAAGGAGAGTTTGCCTTAGTCAACTAAGGTATCATCAGTTGTAGTAGAAGTTCATCTTTCTCCATCTCCCAGTCTTGCCCAAAGCTGTCAACTTTCCATCTCCCAAAATGTGGAAAACTCTATGAGAATGCAGACCAAAATGAGCAAAATATGGAACACCTTCGCCTAGCAAGCTCACTGCAAGGTTAATAAATGACTGACAGTTCGTACTTACAAAAACTCTTTGGAGCAAGTGGAATTGACATGGTTTAATATTATTTACTTTAGATATCTGTTTAAAACTTTCCTAACACTGATGTGTATATGACACTACCTATCTGAAACATGGAATTTTTAAAACTCAGAATAAGGAACATTCCTCTTTTGAGAGATATATCAAAAACACTACCTTGAAAGAAAGATGCAAAATCATCAGGCCAGGATAACAAATTTGTTTGCACTTTGCATCCAAAAGGTCTGAGACAGCTAAGACCTGCTACTGTTTCTTGATCCATTTATTCTGTCTCCATTTCTTAACCCAGCAAATGTTTTAAAAAAACACCTGATACTAGCAAAACAGAAGCTTTCTAACAAGATACAGGCTGCTGAAGAACACCTGGCTTCTGCTGTGTAGGTTACTGTAGCGACCAGGCATTACTCATTTGTGTAGTTTGTCTTTTTGAATAGCACAGAGACAAGTTACGGCCACTGGGAAATTTTATTATTATGCTCCCTCATTTGAAAGTATCTTAAGTAACTAACTTCCTCAATGGTAAAACTTTCATTCTAAATCTAACTAAGCCTAACCACAAATATAATCTCATAGCTCTCAACTTCTCTGTCCAAAAATTATTAGAAAGGAAGACAAAGACCCCAAACAATACACATTTTAAACATTACCCTGATCCACTTCCAATTAAAACAGTTAACAACAGAACATGTTTTGCATCAATATGCATTTCTGAACTGTAATATTTAGTATAGAACTGTAATGTCGGTTTGGTTCACCAGCTACTGAAGAGTATTGTACAATTATTGTGGATTTCACTGATGTAAATGACAATGCACCTGACATGATTATAAATTATTTGGCCAATGCAGTCCAAGAAGATGCTCTCCCAGAAACAACTGTTGTTTTAATCAGCATTAGGGATTGCAATACATGTGAAAATGTGCAAATCCACATACAGGTAGCCCCTCATATTATATTCAAACTCATACCATCCACTGAGGATCACCAAATTGGTAATAAAAGAATTACTACATCTCAAAACCATATAACTACAATATTACAATAAAAGCTACCAATTCAGGATCTCCTCATGATCTACCGAATGAATGTTTTTTATTGAAATTTCTGATGTGAATGACAATTCACCCATTTTTTCGCAGGTGTCCTTTACTACCTACATACAGGAAAATAACCATCCCAGACTGCTCCTTTATTCAGTGACAGCTTCTGACCTTTCGAAGGTAAAAGCACCAAGTTGTTTTATTCACCCCAGGACCAGAAAATTCAAAATATGCCCATTGCTTCAAATTTTTATATCAGTCCAGAAGAATGCTCTCTGTACAGTGCTCGGTCTTTTGATTATAAATGAGGATGTACAAAATTTTTAAATACAGATACAGGCTGAACACAAGTGCATTCCATTGCGGAAAAGGAATGTGACTGTCAGTGTCTTCTTTCTTGATCAAAATGATAACGTTCCTAAAACTATTTATCCTAAGCCTGTGCCAGGAAACATGGTCCATCAAACAATTCCATGCTCAGCATCAGATTGTGGCAATAACGCTTGGTTGTCCAGGCCCAGGTATTGTTGGCTTACTGCAATTTTCAGTGATTTACCTGAAAATTAAAAAAAAAAATATTTTGAGGAAAAGTGTAAACATATGAGGCAAAACCAGGGGCCTACCTCATTTTAAAACTTCTTGTATATAACTATTCCTCTTTCTATCAATGTAAAAAAAATCGGGAATTGAAGGGGCCACTTGGAAATTTATGGCACCGCTTTATTTTGCCCTCAAAAACGGTAAATACTGAGGAAGTCAGTATGGTTGAGAGGTATGATGTATACTGTTTTTCGGGTAACACAGCCCTAATAGTCACAAGAATAATAATTTTTTAAACAAAAAATATCTAATTTGTCACATATGACATAGGCAATCATATAGTTATACAAATGAAAACAAACCACACTGACAATTTTAGTTGCAAACATTGTGCATCACTTATAATCTATTCAGTCATTCTCAGTCAAACATTACATAGTTCATCCAAATCCAGCCTTCTTTTAAACCTTATTCCTCCTCTACATGTATTGTTCCCACAATTCCCATTTTACTCTACCCTTTTCTCAAGATCCCAACTGCAGTTGTTTTATTTCTGTTACTATATTCACTACTTCTAGCACGGTTAGTTTAGATTTTGACTTCCATTTTTTTGTTGTGCTTTTTTGGCAGCCACCATAATTAGACTTAGCAAGGCCTCACTATATCAAGGCAATTCACCTCTGTATCAGAGCTCAAAAATAAGTTATTTCCTTAGTTACACCAATTTGCTCACCCAGCATCTCCAACAGAGCTATCTGCAGGAAATCTTTAAAGTCTGCCAACTCATTACACTCTCAGAATATATGTTCCCAATTACCTCTTTCTTTCTCATCACACCTCCAACATTTGCTGTCTGCCTGAGGAAATAATCATTTTGGTGGCTACTCAAAGAACTGAAAGATACATACATAAATGCAACTTATAATACTCCTCCCACATACAGTGTTTTACTTTTATGCACTGTATCTTCAGATTTAGCAAAAATAAAAAAATAAACAATACCTGGCAAACTCAACTAAAGTCATTAGTGCATTTAATTTGACTCCCAAGATAGACTGACTATTTTCTATTGGTATGGGGACTGTTTTTGCTTCATGTTATTCACCTCCTATCTCTTCCCGCAATGCAAAATTTTCTGTTTGTGGATTTAATGATTTATCTTTCTTTGGGATGTTACTTTTAACTTTTTGGATATATTTTACAGTCCCTTAAATTTTAGTTTGTAGTGTTTGTGTTACTATAATGTCAATTTATTAATTACAGTCTAATTCCATTTCATTTTTTTTTATTATTATTACCTTTTATGCAGATGTCGGAATAAATTTGAGTTGGGATGTATATCACTGGTGTTTGATGTCTTTGGTGATTTACTGGTCAGAATTTTTTGGTTTTGGAACATTTCTGTTTGACTGTTGTTCCCTGGCAATTTGAGGAACTCGAGATCTATGACTGAATGTAAGGTACAGGTAGCCTGCACTAGCTTTTTCCTGTACGTGGAACAGATTTAGTGCACTAGCAGGACATTTTTTTCTTACTTATTATGTAAGTGACAATAATTCTTAACCCTGTGGTCAGTCTTTGCCACAATCTGTACCACATTCTGTTGAGATATTTTTTTTATCAGACCTTTACTTTTCTTCATTATTGGTTGTTCTGCCATAGTTAAAATTATTTAGGCATGCCTCATATATTTCAAAATGAAACTGTAAATACCAGTGTATAAGGAAACAATGCTTTATCTGACACAGCAGACCATACAGTTTTAAAAGAAGGTAATCAGACAATAGACCCGGTATGAAAGTAAGCAGGAAGCCCCAGCCTTCTCACATTTTCTCTCTTCACTTTTTGTGCAATTGTAAGACAACATTTAACGTTTCAATGACATATTTTAAACTTGATGACTCAAAGAATTTGCACCACATCTCCTATGGACAGGCACAGTGGTGTTAAAATAACCTGCTACTATAATTAAGCTGTGATTGTAGACATAAGACAACAAAATACACAATAATTCTCAGACAAAATGCCAGCCATGTCAGCACACTCTTTCAGATGATCTGTTTTATAAAGAAGCCCACAGTGCAACACATTTAAGTTTCTTTCAAGCAGGAAAAGGCTGTGAAATTATTGTAAACAAGAAAGCTTATGCAGTATCAGCAAATATCAACACTAAGTACTTTTATACTTATTCAAAACACTTCATATCAGGAACTAATAACACAGCTGAACAAAAAAGTAGAAGATCAAATTACTTCCTCTCTGGGGGAGTCTGTTCTACTCTACCCAACACAGAGAGATGCTGCAACAAAGAAACACGACTAATGTAAATTTTACAGCTGGGAGAACATGAAAAGGATGAAAGGGTAAGATAAGTCATCAGAAGTTCAACCTTACAAGCTCTGTAACTCCCCCCTATGTGCAATTCTTAGGCATCAGCACAACAATAAGTTCTCTTCTGGCTATAAGGAGGGGTATTACACAAGTCATTCAACATTACCAAAAACAGTAACATCTCATCACAGATATGTATGATCTGTTTATATGACAAAGGCAAGACCAACTGCTTAAATCTCAATTATGCCATGTATAACAGTACAGCTCTAAGGATTTTGAAAAAAAAAATACAAAAGTTTTATACAGAAATAAAGACATGATGTTCATTAGTGGCAACAGGCATTGTCACTATTTAATATTAGATGTAGATTCTTAAGGTACGGTTTGTGTAAAATCCACTACTACTTTAAAATATACTTAATCATACAGTTAACTGTATTACAACTTAAAAATGGTTCAGGTCTAATAAGGAATACCAGTCTAGTCTTTACAATCAAAATTAAGAACAAGCAAACAAACCCAAACCCACACATAATTTCTCAAAAGATTCCCATGTTTATGTCACCGTACTAAGGACTAAACACAAAATGAATTCCAGAATAAGAGATTGTAATAATACAATAAAGAGCAAAAATCCTGTATAAAGGAAAGCTTTCAATTCTTTTTCAGTGCATTACCACTCTGACACATGGCCAGGCCAGATGTAGGGTGCAGTTGCTAGGACTGCTTTGAACAGGGATAATTTGGGCCATTTATCTATTTTTAACTAAACAATGACTTTGCAATCCTGCAGAAAGGTTTGTCCGAAATAAATAACTGTTGCCAAAATCACAGACAAACTAAATGCCAAACAAAATTCTATCCTTTGGAAGTCATCCATCGCAGGGAACTACCATATTAACAGTATGCCCATGAGAACTGACCAAAGTGTTCACAGTTTGGGAACATATGTGGACACTGACCTAAAAAATGAGCAACATGTGTTCACAATTTAAAGAAAGTCCTTCTATACTGCACAACGTATAAAGAGAATGTATCTAGAGCTAGAAATGCACTTGTTCCCTTAACTCAGCCCTCATTAGGCCAGGTAATGAATACAATGCCCCTTCTGGCAGGTATCTGTCCAGATATAAGTAACAACTGTAACACCCACAGAGATACCTCACTAAAATGATACATGGCCTAAACAATAAGTCCTTCCGACATGTATCAACTCAAAGCCCAGTCATTGTGCTCTGTATCTTACAGAGAGCTAAGAGACCCAATACTGATGGATTTACTGCACATCAGTAAGTCAAATGGCTTCAGAAATAGTCTAGGGATCTAAATCTCTTCTGTATCATCAACATGGTTTGCAAGGATACAAATATATATATATATATATATATAGAGAGAGAGAGAGACTCCCCATTCACATAAAACGGGTTCCTATAATATAATTGAAGATGCAATCCTTCGAATATGTCTTGATCAAACTTGAAAGCATAAATCAGCAAAATATCAAAACGGCATATAAGCGATTTGTTTTCCTAGGAAAGAAATCGCTTGGCCACCTCCATTACTTTGCCGTTTTCCTCACTATAGTGCGATCTCAGAGTTGGTATATTTATGTGGGGGGGGGTGTGGGGGCAAAGCCCCCCACTTTATGTAATGTTTTGAAGTTTTTATTTATTTATTTATTTATTTATTTTTGCAGAACAGCGATTATTTTTCCTGGGAAAAAAACTGCTGTTTCAAGTGTTCGGGATTGTAAGCTTTCACTTACATGGGGTCAATAAATCAGCATTCCCTTTTTTAAGAATTCACTAATTTAATATAGACCTCATAAAACAAATTTCATCCTTGTCCATATTCAAGCACAACTTGGATCTATGCATGAGTAACAGAAAAATTTACCCCAGCACGGCTCCCTCTACTTTTAATGGACAAAAGTAGCTTATAAATGCTTTGTTGCATGCATGTGTCCCTTCAAATTATCTATGGTATGATCCCAGTCATTCTTATTAGGGGTAATGTATATTTATCTACCACGGGATGGTAAGAACAATCTAAAACCAAATGGTAAAGGGTAATTTGAGTACAAAAATAGAAACTGGCTAGGGTTAAAATGACCCTCAAGGGCACCTAGCCTAGTAATTGCCTATGAAACTATAAGAAACAAAATGTTTCTTTACTTAGAAGCAAGCTGCCAGTGGCACACTTACTCAAAGACGTCGGAACTGCAATGCCTTATGGGGGAGGTCAGGTGCCTTTAACCAAGTAAATAATTGACTTTCTCTTTTTATGCTATCCCATGAATCATGGAAAGGCAATGACATGGATGAAAAAGCTTGTGAATAACTGTAAAGGCAAGGTTGCAGTGTAAAACAGCAGCAGTAATGATAAAGTGATGCAAATTTTTACTTTTTAAATTATTCCTGGCTGACTGGCAACCAGATATATGCAGTGGAGGCTGCAGAATATCTTTGTGTAAAACAGACATTGAAAAACATTGTGTGGCCATCATTTTATCTTATCTTATTAAAGCCTGACACATTTCAGATGTGCCCTGACCATAATGTAGCTAGACTTGCTAGGAATGTGGCAGTCTGTCCTGTACAATGACTTACTGCTGTTGTTGGTCATTAGTCTGGCTTTATAGGACTGAGGTGAGTTTTGTGAAGCAAGTCAGATTACTTTATTTTGGCTAATATTTGTGTGAAACAGGGGTGAATTACATTTGCTGTGGCCATTAGTTTCCATCACAGATGGCTTTCCTATGTAAAAATATTTCTGATTTTTGTATTTATGGTCATGGCAGCATCTGACCTTGATTAGGGGAAATTATACCAGTAGTTTAATTAATTCTATTTTTCTGAGTTGGTGTACATTACAGGGGCTACTGCATATTTGTGACAAAACAATAAACCATAATGGGCATTTTTATCATAGACACCTGAGACATATGCAGTCAGACTGACTCCTGGTGGGTGGATGGGCTGTCTATGGATGAAAGTAACTTACCCTCTTGCTTGCTAATTAAAAATAATTACTAATCTGAATTTGTGTGAAGTAAGTTGGAATTATTAACTGTGGTTACTATGTTGTGTGCAACGATATTGAAATATGTTACTGTGGCCATTATAACTATCATCACTCAGATATCTGAGAAAGATATACTCAGCAATGTGGCAATATAGTCTAGTTATGGGGTGATCATTGAATGAAACTGACTAACATGATTAACTCTGCAAAGTCAAATAGTCATTAGTCTCTCTTTCAAGACTAGTCTGCATTGTGTGAAAAACAATTTAGAATACAGTCAGATTCGAGAATGATCATTTGAACTGTATTTTCATTTATTCACCAATTATTTTTTATCTAAAAAGTCTTATAAGTTTTACTGTAAATTGTGATTTACTTAATCTGAATTACATGTATATTTAAATAAGAATTACAAATATGTTTCTGACAATGACAGTTTTAAATGCATCTTTTTTCCTTTCTGCTTCAATCAAATTACAGTCCTGTATTTACTCATAGCAACAAATATTAGGATAAATCAATTTATCTTAGTCTGTTTAGATAAAAATAATTTTAAGAAATTGTATACAGCTTCATGTTGTTAGCTCATGCATACATAGCATATTAAATTGAATTTTTCCTTCCATATGTTTTTAATGTACATACAGTTTCTCTTCTGCTTGCATTTAACCTGTAGTAGCTAGGAATTCCCACTAGATATCAGGAGAGGGTTAGTTTGTAGCTTCTATGAGAGATACAGTAAGCCTGGATATAGTTTTAGTATAGTGCATATTTTTTCCTTTCTGCTTTAATCAAATTACAGTCCTGTATTTACTCATAGCAACAGATATTAGGATAAATCAATTTATCTTAGTCTGTTTAGATAAAAATAATTTTAAGAAATTGTATACAGCTTCATGTTGTTAGCTCATGCATACATAGCATATTAAATTTAATTTTTCCTTCCATATGTTTTTAATGTGCATACGGTTTCTCTTCTGCTTGCATTTAACCTGTAGTAGCTAGGAATTCCCACTAGATATCATGAGAGGGCTAGTTTGTGGCTTCTATGAGAGATACAGTAAGCCTGGATATAGTTTTTCCATGCAGATAGTTAATAAAATATACAGTTTTATTTCCAAATTTAGAGTTTTAAATAGTCCATAACCGTTTTTAAAAATATTTGTCATAATGAATAAAGGAAAGCACTTTTCAATTTTACTTATAATAGCAGTCTCCATCAAATCATAGTATTTAACATTATATCTATTAATGTCAATGGGTTGAACATCCCCATGAAAAGGAGTACTGTCAACAAATATTCAATGCTACATAAAGCAGATTTTGCATTCATTCATGAATCCCACTTAGTAACAGAATATCTTCTAAACAAATTAAATTAAACATTATAAGATTTTGTTAAGTTCAAACTATTACCACAAAAGAAGAGGTGTCCTAGTTTTACACAGAAAATCAATGAGAATTCCAAACACCTACTGGATACTGGGTATTGGGACTAAAACTGTGAAAAAAACATTTAGACACCATAACATTAAAGTCTAAAGGTGAGTTACTATTAGCAGGTGATTTTAATGGTATCTTGTCCTCCACTGATACCACAAGTGCTTGACAACATGGGACATCTTGAAGGGCTACATAAAGTCAGAAACCTAATTGGCATTGACAGTATAAAAATATTATCCTCCCTGAAGTATTCTCACTACTCTTACAGAT
Source organism: Protopterus annectens (assembly GCF_019279795.1). Lineage (NCBI taxonomy): Eukaryota > Metazoa > Chordata > Ceratodontiformes > Protopteridae > Protopterus > Protopterus annectens. The sequence continues at coordinate 558,381,960 of NC_056739.1, read as the reverse complement.
TTGGCACACAGACCAACACAGACAAAGTCTTTGTAACCAGTTCTTTACTGGCCAAAACTGATAATGTAATGCTGACATCATGCCCTATGTCTCACCACAATTTTATTCCCTTCAATGTAACACTTAATGCTAACCCTTAAACTTCTGCCAAAGACTACCTGCTTAGCTAGTAGCAGTGCAAGGATATAAAGGATGGTTTCTAGATGAAATAAAGCTTTACCTATATGCCAATAATAATGGAGAGGTTTCAGATCTTATCCTATGGGACACTTTAAAGGTAGTCTTACATAGTAAAGTCAAAAGTTGATATATAAACAAAAGGAAAGAGTAGGATAAAAAAACTGGTAGATACAAAAATACTTACATCAAATGACAAATCTGCTTTAGGTGACATATGTAAACTGAACAAGGAATATCAGGATATCATGCAGCATAAAATATCAATAAATCTGGAAAAATCAGTTCACAATCTTACTCAATTAATTCCAGGAGTATGCACAGGATTGCGATTAGATCTAAATATTTAAATGAAAAAAGTCAGATAAAAGAAATATATACACTAGAAATAATCAGAGGGCGGCCATGGTGGTGCAGCGGTTAGGGTTGTTGCCTCACAGCAAAAGGTTCTCTGATTCGATCTTCAGCTGGGGTGCCTTCTGTGCGGAGTCTGCATGTCCTCCCTTGTGGTCACGTGGGTTTCCTCCGGGTGCTCCAGTTTCCTCCCACATCCCAAAGACATGCTGTAGGTGGATTGGACACACTAAACTGGCCCTAGGTGTGAGTGCGTGTGTGTGTGTGTGTGTGTGTGTGTGCTTTCTGTGGAAGGTTGGGCACTGGGCTGGCAACTCGATACTGTAAAACTCCACTGCCAATCATGAGTGGACAAGTGATCTGCTGTGGTGACCTCTAACCGGGAAAAAGCTGAAAGAAGAAGATACACTACTAATAATCAGACTATCAAAGTTACAGATTAAAAAATATGTCTTATTTATGTTTTACAAATCATTACAAGAATATTAATAACAATAACTCATCTACAAAGTAATAAAATAATAGACAACTTTCTTACTAACAATATTTAAAAGAAGCTATCCAAATGCAATATTAATAACACAGACAAACCCCCTTTCCTTTAAAGAATTAAAGGAACAAATAAAAAATCTTAAGACAAGAAAGGCACCAGGACTAGATAGCCTAATTCCGGAATTTTACAAACTTTTACCTGATATCTTGAAAATCTTACTTAATGCATTCCAAGAAGTTAAAACTACAGCAAACATTCCTCCCTCATGGAAATATTCCATCATTTCTCCCATCTTAAAACCAAATAAAGAGCCCAACCTTTGCACATCATACAGGCCAATTTTTTTGTTCAACACTGATTACAAGATATTCATGTCTATCTTAGCACACAGATTAAATAATATTATTTCAATATTAATTCATGAAGACCAAATCTGGTTTATCAAAAACAGAAAGGTACAAGACAATGTAAATAGATTACTGTCCTTAATAAACTTAGTAAACAAGAAAAAATGAGCTTTCTATTTTAAGCCTTGATATAGATAAAGCTTTTGATTCCTTAAGTTGGCCATATCTGTTTAAAGCTCTGCAAAAATACAATTTCTCACCAAACTTTATAGGATTAATAAAAAAAACTATATGAAAAGTCCATATCCTATGTAAAGATTGGATCTTGTCTATCCAGCCCATTCGAAATATTAGGAGGTACTAAACAAGGGGTGCCCCCTCTCCCCATTACTGTTTCCCCTGGCTAATTATTCCCCAAGATGCATCTGTTTGCTGATGACCTACTAATAACTTCTAATGATATTGAAAATTCAGTAGATCACCTGTTACATAATCTAGACTTCTTTGCAAACATCTCTGATCTAAAATTCTATAACAACAAAACTCAGGCACTTCTAGTGAATAAACATGCTACTATGAAACTTAGATCAAAAAGAGACATAAACTGGGAGGGTACACATATTAAATATCTAGGTATCATTATTGAATCTAATTATAAAAGATCACACATCTAATTACCAGCAACTTATAATTTCTATTACTAGTCTAATAGGCAGTTGGAACAGACTCATCTTCACATTTGAATATAGACTAACTTTAATCAAAGTGATACTGTTACCTAAAATCTTATTCATTGGCCAAGCTCTAATAATTCCCCCACCTGTCAAAATTAAACAGAAAATTAATGACTTAGTACTCAACTTCTTTTGGTATCACAGAAAAAAACAAGAATTTCTTTTCTCTGGCATACCACAAGCTAGGAAGGAGGAGGTACAGAGTTTCCAAATATTGATTTTTATTTAAACTATGCATTTATTAACATAGTGTTGCTTTGGAATAATACTTCTTATACATCATATTAGAAATCAATACATGAAACCTTACTTCTAATAGGAATAGGACATTGCTTGAACCATATACTCAAATACATACAAACATCTTTATATGGATTTTAAAAATATGCATTCAAAGTGAAAGGTCAAAACTTGTTCTCACACCTCTTATAAACCAAATATTGCTGTTTAAAAAGCGTATGTTTTCTAATCAATTAAGAATTTATTAAAAATGAGGTTTCCTATTCCTTACACAAATGAATGTTTGATATCTTTCGATACTCAGAAAATGTTAGAATTTAAGAAGGGTGACCTATTACACTGGATTCAATTTCTCTCAGCTAAAAAAATAAGTTCTGCAGACTACTTGATCAGCAGATATAAACTGCAATTGTCTGGACATCCACACTTGTAAGGATTTTAAACTTACTAAGCTCATATCCTCATTACAGGCATACAATACGAGTAACTTAAAAATCTTTGATTTTATCTCAGCAATTATTAATAGCTTACCCAAGCACACTGCATACATACCTCCTATTTATAAAATCCTCAGAAATGATTTTAGCAAAAAAAAAGTTATGTACTTATCATAACGTTCCATGTGAGTTGTTCTTCTCACCTTCATTCTTACTGATGGGTTCGGAGCCGATCCTTGGCTCCGAGTTGGTCAAATTGCAAAGCTCGAGGTCTCTAACAGCTCGAGGCCGAAACCCTATCCCACAATGCACCTCTACCTTCCCCAGATCTTGTTTGCTGCCAACTAGCGTTAAACCTACCCCAGATTTCAAGGAGATCATAGAGATAACTAGTAAGAGGAAACTCCTGAGGAGAACCAAAACCAACGTAGAGCCTCTCGAACTTCCAGACATTGGATGGGGGTAGGTGGGGGGGGTTGTACGGATGAAGGCGAGAAGAACAACTCACATGGAACGTTATGGTAAGTACATAACTTCTTTATGTGAAGTTGTTCAATCTCGCCTTCATTCTTACTGATGGGTAGCATCCCCAGCACCACAAACTTGGGTGGCTCACAGGAGTACCTGTCTAAGGACAGCAGACCCAAATAAAGCTCTGTCCCTAGAGCCCTTGTCTACCTTGTAGTGAGATATGAAGGTATGTGGCTTTGACCATGAGGCAGCTGCACAAATAGAATCAATGGGCAGTCAGGCCAAGAAGGCTATGGAAGTAGAAACATCTCTGATTGAATGTGCTTTGACTTTGTCATGTAAAGAAATGTCTGCCTCATGGTAAATAAAGGATATCCAATCAGAAAGCCATTTAGATAAGGTAGATTTAGATAACGGTGCACCTTTTTTGGAATCTGAGAAGGAGACAAACAACTGATCAGCTCTTCTATGGTCTTTTGTCCTATCCATTTAGAAACTAAGTTGTCTATGGACATCAAGTTTGTGAAGCACATGTTCCAACTGATTAAAGTGATTGGGAAAGAAAGCAGGTAATTCAATTGCCTGATTAAGGGTGAATTCAGAACAAATTTTGGGTAAGAATGACGGATTTGTCCTGAGAGAAACCCTATCTTTGTGGAATATCAAGTATGGCTGCTTAACTGAAAGGACTTGCAAATCTGAAATTCTGCATGCTGATGTAATGACCACCAAGAAAATGGTATTCCAAGAAAGATATTTCAGCTCACAAGAAGAAGCAGGTTCAAAGGGCAGGAGAATGATCTTGGATAGGACTAGATTCACATTCCATGGGGCGGTAGGAGATCTGATCGGTGGTTTTAAGTGCATCGTACCCTTCAAAAAGGCCTTCACAAACTTGTTAGACATAATACCATTTACAGATTCCCCTATATGGAAATTAGATATAGCAGCCAGTTGTACCCGAATGGTTGCTGCTGCAGCTCCTTCGTTGAACAGTTTGGTCAGAAACTCTAAGATATCCGAAATGGAGGCTAGAAAAGAGTCAATGTTATTCTGCCGAGCCCAGATGGAAAACCTTTTCCACTTACTGAGATACAGTTTTCTGGTTGAAGACTTATGTGAGGACAAAAGAATATGTTGAACTTTTTCTGATAAATTTTGGAACCTGGCTATTCTGGGAACTGGAGCAGCCAAGCTGTCAGTTTGATGGACTGAAGTGAAGGGTGAAGAGCTCCTGACAAGTGGGTCGAAAGATCTGGCACTGGGTCCAGGATCCAAGGCTTTCTACTAGGTGAGGCTTCAGAAAGGGGAACCAGATTTGATGAGGCCAATATGGGGCTATTAAGATAAGTGTCCTGCCCACAAAACTGGCTTTCTGCAAAACTTTGGGAATCAGGGGAAGAGAGGAAAGGCATAAAGGAGTCCCGGAGGCCAATCGTGTACGAGCATGTCCCTCTGGGATTGTCCCTGTTGAGGGATCAGGGCAAAGTAGTTGCTGCATTTGGTGTTTGTAGGAGTCGCAAAGAGGTTGCAGCAAGGCTGGCCCCATCTGTGGAAAATCATTTCCGCTATTTCAATCTTGAAAGACCACTCGTGAGGCAACGGAATTGCCCTGCTGAATTTGTCCATTATCACATTGGATTTCCCCAGGATGTACATTGTGATCAGAAAGCAATGGGTGGACTCTGCCCATTTCCACAATCTTAGAGCCTCTCAACAAAGGGGATAAGATCTGGTTTCGCTCTGTTTGTTTAAATACCAGACTAGGGACATATTGTCTGACTGGATTGCAATCGTGCCCAGAGGAAGAGAGTCTTGAAAGGACTGCAACACTAAGAGAACCGCTCTCATCTCTAAGACGCTAATGTGCAAATGATCTTCATAAACCTGCCATGTACCTTGGGCTGTCTGTCCCTGATAATGCCCCCCCCACCTGATCTGGGTGGCGTCCGTGGTCACCGTTGCAACTGGAACTGGGAGGACAAAGGGGCATCCTAGGCATCCTATGGTCACAGACTAGGACATTAGCCACCACCAAAGACTGTCCTTGCAAGAGTTGGTTATCAGAACTGGGTGATTCATTGGTAAGTCCTGAAACATCCACTATGTGAATAGCAGCCATTGAAGAATGTGCATATGAGATCTCGCCAGGTGCATTGCAATGATAGCTGCTGCCATGGTGCCGAGCAACTTGAGAATCTGCAATGCTGGTGCTTTGTGTTTTGACAGGAGATCCATAATCTGTTGTCGCATGGTCAGCACTCTTTCTGAAGGAAGCTTTAAAGACATGTTGACTGTGTCTAAGTCTGCTCCTATAAACACTGTACACTACGACGGCAATAATGCAGACTTTTCTGAATTTATTGTAATGCCCAGTTGGTAACATAGGTCTAAAGCAATGTCCCTTGCCCAAATAAGATGATGCCTGGTGGGTGTGGTGAGGAGCCAGTCATCCAAATACGGAAACACCCAGATTCCTAGATGTCTCAAGTGAGCCTACTGCAATACATTTGGTGAACATTCTGGGGGCTGTAGTGACACTAAAGGGCAGGGCCTGAAACTGAAAGTGACTGGCTCCCAGCCTGAAGCGCAGATTATCCCTGGATGGCATGGCCATTTTGATATGGTAGTACGCATCCTGAAGATTTATTGAGCACATCCAATTGTCCTTCCCTAGGAATGGGAGTATGGACTGAAGGGTGACCATATGGAACTTTGTCTTTACTACGTATTTGTTGAGTCTGCTGAGCTCCAAAATTGGTCTCCAGTCCCCTGTCTTCTTTGGCACCAAAAAGAATCTTGAGTAAGTTCCAGATCCTTGCTGGTCTGCTGGGACTGGTTGGATGACTTTTTTTGTAATAGTTTTTGAACCTCTACTGTTGCCACATCCCATAGACTGGGATGGAACATCCGGGATTCCTTTTGTTGGTTTGGGTTGGGTATGAAAGGGGATGAAATAGCCTCTGGATATGATGTTTTGTACCCATCGGTCTTCTGAGATTTTTAGCCAGGCAACTAGGTGCAAAGACAAACGTCCCCTGACTGCCTCCAGAGCAGGACAGTTGGGCCTCCTTTCAGGAGCACTGATAGGGCTTCCCAAGGAACTGATCCCTGTCACCCTGGTTCTGCAGACCTCCTCTGCCACATGGGTGTCATCTTTCATCATTGCCCCCTCATCTGCTCCTGGAGGAGGCTTCACCTTGTGAGTTCAGGAAGGCTCTTTGGGCTTTGCGGAACCACACTTAAAAAACTAGTCTTTTTATTAGCGTTTAAAAGGTTATCATGATTACCATGCTGCTGGATTTGGTCCTCTCCAATAATGTTTTTACATCACACAACAGCTATTACCTTCAAGTAAAAGGTGTAGCAATGGGCACATCATGTGCCAATTCATATGCTAATTTAGTTTTAGCATATTGGGAATCCACTTATATTTTAGAACATGAAATCTACTCCACGTATATTAGATATTACAGGAGATTTGTGGACGATGTGTTTTTAATTTGGAGAGGGGATCTCATCACTCTACAGGAATTCATTACGTATGCTAATGGCACTACTACGTTTTTAGAATTGACTAGCACTACCTCTCAAACTAAGATTGAGTTTTTAGATGTATTATTTAGAAAAGAACATGGGGGACTTAGAACTGAGGTTTTTCATAAATCCTGTAGGAAAAACACTATACTGCATAGAGACAGCATGCACCCTCCACATATATATAAGAATGTTATCAATAATCAAGCAGCACGTTTTTCAAGGATTACTAGTGAGGACTCAATGTTTGTAGAAGCCATGGAGAATATGGAAGAGGAATTTATAGATAGGGGTTATCACAAGAAAGAACTTAGTGGTCTACATAATATAGAGCGTGAAGGAAAGGATGAACCATATATATGTAGGACTATGCCTTCGGTTAGGACCAGAAGCAACTATGCTAACAACAATAAAAGAAGGATAGCAATACCATATACTAATAACAATTATTCTGTGGTCAATACCATTAAAAAACATTGGAATATTTTACAACTTGATGAAGATATTATGAGAATAGTAGGAGACAGACCTGCATTTAGCTATAAGAACACCCAGTCTTTGAAGAGGTTATTATGTTACGAAAATAACAGATATGATGGCATGATTTCACAAAGGAAAGGTACGCATGCATGTCGTACCTGTAATCAGTGCAGCTATATTAAGAATTCTAATGAATTCATACATCCAGACACAGGTAAAAGATATGAGTTTAATAAATATGCAGATTGCAAAACTAGAAATGTGGTTTATTTAGGTCAATGCAAGAAATGTCAGTGTTTTTATGTAGGTATGACCACTAGAACTCTAAGGGAGCGCATTAGGGAACACATTTATGCCATCAATAAAGAAGATGAAACTAATGCACTGGCTAACCACGTGCTACAAAGAGATAGCACACACACATTTAGATTTTTAGTGTTGGAACATATTTACAGTACAGAGAGATTAGGTTATATACGAAACAATATAGAGAAGAAAGAAATCAAATGGATACTTAAGCTAGCAGCAGATAGAGGTCATGGTCTCAATGACAAAATTTCCCTGAGACCTTTTTAGTAGATAGACCTTTTAAACGCTAATAAAAAGACTAGTTTTTTTTAAGTGTTGTACTATTGTATGCATTATATATATATATTTTTAAGCCTATATATTTGTGTGTTTTGCTATATGTTTTTATATATATATTTTTTATATGTCTTTTATATGTTTTTATATGCATCTATGTGTTTAATATTTTTGTTTGTTATGCAAGTCATATAGTATCTATTAGCATAGAAGCGCTATGCTTACTTTTTAAATTACCAATGGACTAGCTTCTTTATTAGGTGTTGTATTAGCTCTCCAATAGGAGCTCTCTTATTACTATTTAAGGATGTTTTATGGTGATATTTAATTAAGTCTGATGAAGCATCCTGGAGACGTGAAAGCGCTCACTCATCTTTATATGTCCTAATAAAAATCTATTTTGGAATTTATTTGGAGTTTATTTGGAGTTTACTTGGTTGGCTTCGATTGTCCTGGTGTATCCTCCTTATATGTTATTTGGATCTCTAGGATATCCACAAAGGAGATATCCTCAGAGAGGGACTTTGGGGACCCTTCTGATTCCTCCAAATCAGTGTCAGACATGATGGATTCCTGAGGGGAATCTTAATGTCTCCTCTAACATGACCTCTTCCAAGGGACATCCTCAGTGGGAACTTCTGGACAGGAGGTGGAGGGTCGAGACCCGAAAGCCTTCAGGAGCACCGATTCATCCTCGATAGGGTTAAGGGGCTGCCAGTCACCCCTCTGCTTAAGGATCTCTAGGATATTCGCAAAGGAGATATCCTCAGAGTGGGACTTTGAGGACCCTTCCGATTCCTCCAAATCAGTGTCAAACATGATGGATTCCTGAGGGGAATCTAAATGTCTCCTCTTACATAACCTCTTCTGAGGGACCTCCTCAGTGGGGACTTCTGAGGAGGTCTCAGAAGAGCAGGGTTCCCCCAATGGGGCTTCCTGAGGTTCCGGGTCCCTATGCTTACAGTGGGTCTGCAGTGACAGAGAAGATTCTGGCGCTTTCTGGGAGAAGGGGACCATTTCAGAGGTTGTGGCTGTCTGGAGGGACAAAACCCTCCTCATGGCATTGAAGGCACCATGGCTCCAATGCGAGGAAGCACCCAGGTCCGAAGACACCGAAGACTCCTCCCACACCAAAACCACCGGTTCTGAGCCAGAGGTAGGAGCCGAACTCATCCGCGCCAAAGCCCCAAGGGGGAGACTCAGAACTGACACATCAGTTCGACTCCCCTCCCCAGAACCGATGGGAGAGTGACAGCTCCCAGATTCTGCCACCGGAGCAGAGAACATCAGAGTTGTCAGTGCCGGCAGGTCCGAAGTGAGTGTCGGAACCGACGGTTCCACAAACAACTGAACAGCCTCCTCCAGCTCCGATGTCTCGATTCGAGTTGGAGGAGGAGCAGAAATTACAGGAGAGGACTTTGTTAGTTCCGAAGCTGCCTGAGTCGAAGCCGACAGAATTTTAGCTAGCGCCGGATTCTGTAATAGTCTCCATACCACATGATCCACATCCAAATCAGAAAGTCTGGAAGCCTGACAGGAAGCTAAGGACGGAACTGGTGAACCCAGAATCAGGAATCTCAAGGTAGGAGTTACAAGACTGGGGACCGGCTCCTACCAACTACCTGTACAGTCGGTTCCGATGACAGTGGAGCCGATACAGGAACCTTCTTGGAGGCCTTCGGAACCAAAGATCCCTTCGGATCCAAACTGGCAGAAGAAGAAGCCGAAGATGAAGGTTTTGGTTTTCCTGGAGCAGTATCCAAGTCTGACTCGAAAGCAGACTTAATCAAGCCATGCTCAACCAACTTCCTTTTCCTTTCTGCCAAAACCCTAGCACTGAATACATGGCAAATGGAACAAATCTCTTGGAGATGAACCTCTCCCAAACAGTAGACACAGGTGGTGTGGCCATCTGTAATAGACATCTTTTGATTACACACAGGGCCCTTCTTAAATCCCGACTTGGCCTTCTCAGACATAGTGGATAACACAGTACAATCCCCGTGATCAAATAGCACACTAACAACAAAATCAACGGTTAGCAGCAACAAACAAAATAAGCCTAACCAGCTACCAATATAATGAAGAAAAGCCTAACTTGGCTGTAGCTGCAATAAAAGGAAATAAGCCTAACTGGCTAAAGGTAACAACTGAAAAGGAGCCTAACTTGGCTATAAGCCTAACCGGCTACAGAGAAACAGACAAAAGCCTAAATCGACTTAAGGAATAGGGCAAATTAAGCCTAACCGGCTATGTGCAAGGAAACCAACAGGGCCAAGCGAGAACACAAGTTCTTATATTATTAATCTAGTAGAAAAAGAAAAAGAAAACCCAAAACAGATAGCCTATCCTCACTAACTTTCAGAAATCTAACAAACAGTAATTTTTTAGAAAGTATCCAAGAAAAAGAAGAAACTTATCTCTCAAATGGCCTGAGCTGTAGAGAAACGCATGATCTGTTGCAGCGGCAAACTAGATCTGGGGAAGGTAGAGGTGCATTGTGGGATAGGGTTTCGGCCTCGAGCTGTTACAGACCTCGAGCTCTGCAATTTGGCCGACTCAGAGCAGAGGATTGGCTCCTAACCCATCAGTAAGAATGAAGGCGAGATTGAACAACTTCACATCAGATGTTTCTTTTTGGAATTATTCAAGTGAAGTTAATAAAGTATTCTCTGAAAAAGATAAAAAACTTTGTTTACAGTCAGTGAAGGAATCCACATCTTCCCTGTTCTGGCATGTATACACATGGAAATTTTTACATAGATGTAGCTCACCCCACATAGACTAGCAATATTGTACAAGAAAGATGAAATGAAATGCTAGAGATTTGGACACCCTGATGCTGATTGGATACATATGGTTGTTAATTGCAAAATAATTTCCCCATTTTGGTTAGACTTTAAATATGTTTGCAAAGCTCTATGGAATGATAACTGTATAATTTCTGACTCTCTTATTCTTTTCTATGTTCCTGAAGTCATTCCTAAAAAAAAAAAAAAAACATTTTTACTATGTCTATCCTCTCTATAGCAAGGAAAACTGTTACTACAAATTGGAAATCCCAATCTTCTCCTGTCTTTAAAGTTAAGTTTATTCATCTTGTGAAATAAATTTGTAAGAATGAGATTGCTACCATAAAAGCAAGGACTAATAACACAACTCATCATTTAATTGCTTGGACAAAACTGTCTAATCTGTTAGAGTAATATTAAGTGTTCTCCTATGTATATTGCTTTTTAAGTTGTTATGGACCTTGTATATAGTTTGTTTTTTCTTCTTCTTGTTATTATACTGTTAAGTTATTGTGTTATAAAATGAATGAAAACATTTTGAAAAAAAAAATACCTTACTATGACTGTTTATATCACATCTGAACATATGAAATGTTCACAGTCAAAGTAGCCTTAACTGAGGAGAATGGTCATTGGTGGATTATAATACAATGAGTACATAACTTCTTTTTAATGTTCCATCTGTGTTGTCCATTTTCATTATTGTTCAACAATTGTGTTCCGATCCAATTCTGGGATTTTATTTTACAGCTCATGACCACTAGAACTTTCAAGCTCCTCCCTTACCTATAATACTCTATCCCCTAACATACCTCAGATCTTGTTTGCTGGTGTATAGTTTTAAATATGCAGACTGATAGAAGGAACCAATATCTGGAGCTCAACCAAAAGAACATTGGTCCTTTATAACCTTCTCACTCTCCCAGAGGTTAATAGCTAAAAAGGTAGGTGGTTGGGCAGGAGAAGAGTTGAGGAAGAATGAAAATGGACAATATAGATGGAAGGTTATGGTGAGTACTTAACATCTTTATCTGATGTTGTCAATTTTCATTAATTCCTCAACAACTAGGACAGATTCCCCAGCTACCTAAATTCTGAGGATTAGCTCAAGTCGCAGCTGCACCTATATTGCCCACGGAAGACCTGGACAAAAATACTGATGATGTTGCCATAGACCTGGTTGAGTGGGTTCTCAAAGGTTTTGACAAAAACAAACCACATTTGTTACAGACAAAGGAAATAGAATCAGACATTTGGCTAAAGTTCCTTTTGCAACTTGACTGCCTAATTTCGATTCTGAACTTCTTTGTTCTATGCAAATAGAAATATAACTGTTTGTGAACATCCAACAAATGTAACATGTATTCACATTTGTTTGTGAAATTTGGAAAGAAAACTGGAAGATTAATGGACTGGACTTTGACACTACCTTAGGAAGAAAGGAAGGAATGGTTCATGGTGCTACTCTGTCTCTATGGAATATTAAATAAGGAGGCTTAGAACACAAGGCTTGACATTCAGAAAGTCTTCCAGCAGAGGTTACAGCTACGAAGAAGATAGTTTTCCAGATTAAAAACTTTAATTCACATTTTGCTGCTGGTTCAAAAGGAGACTGAGTGAAAGCTTGTAATACTAGACATACTGTAAATCCCAGGGTAGAGTTTTATCTTTAAAAGGTGGTCTCAGAAGTAGGGTACACCTTACAAAGTTTTGAGGAAGCTAAGGAAGAATTGTGAATTCCTATATGAAAATTTGAAATGGCATCTAGCTGTGCTTTTAACAGCTGAAGAACTAGCCCCTTCATTAAAGACTGAAGTTAGGAACTCAAGAACATTATGTGTTGGTGCTGAAAAAGGGGTCAGTGTCTTTTTGCATTGCCCCAAAAACAAACCCTTTACATTCACTTCTGTAAATCTTTCTAGTGGGAAGCTTTATGCAAATATAAACATATATGACCAGTAGGGGGAGTAGAGTCTAGGTAGTCTGGCTATCAATGGAAGTGGAGAAACCATGCGGTCAAATTTAGGGCTAAAATGTCTGGGTGAATCATGTCTGTTTTGTGAGACAGGTCAACTGGAATTGGATCCAGAATCCACGTTGGGTGAACTAGATGAGGCCAAAGAAAAGGGAACCAAATCTAATGAGGCCAATAAAAGGTAATGAGGATGACTTTTCTCTTTAATCAAATTACTTTCTGGAGAAAATTGGGGATTAAGGGGGTTGTGGGATATACATAGAGAAGACTGGGGGCCAATCATGGAGGAGAGCTTCTCTCGTGATTTTCCCGGCAGGGGAATCAGGGCAAAGAACCTGCTGCACTTGTTGCTCAGGGGAGATGCAAAGAGGTCACAGCAAGGTTGGCCCCATTGGTGGAATATCTTTTCCATAACTCTCAGGATGAGACCACTCATGAGGTTGCAAAATGGACCTGCTCGATTAGTCTGCTATTATGCTGGATTTCCCAGGAATGTGTGTTGCTATCAGATTAACTGGATGAGATCTCCCACTGCCATATTCCCAGAGCTTCTTGACACAAGGGGTAAGACCTGGTCCCTCCTTGGTTGTTGATGTACCATACCACTGACATACTGTCCGTCTGAATCACAATTGTCCCAAAAGGGAGAGAGTTTTGAAAGGCCTGCAATGCTAGGAGTACTGCTCTCATTTCCAGGACATTAATATGCATGTTGGCCTTTTCTGAGGACCATGTGCCATGGACTGTCTTTCCCAAGATGTGCCCCCCACCACCCAATTTGGGAAGCATCCATGGTCACTATGGCCTTGGGCTGAGGAAGAATGAAGGGATGGCCTTGTAGAACATGATATGAACAAATCCATCACTAGAGGTATTTTTTGCATGTCTGGGTTATTTTGATCTGGGTGAACACAGGCTATCTTGCTAATGGTACCAGAACTATTGCAGGGGACATTGACCCCAAGGGTTGTAGAATCAATTGAGTTGATAGAGAAGAATTATAAATTATCTTTTTGACTTGAAATCGAATAGTCTGAACTCCTGGTAAAGGAAGGGAAGCTTTTACTGATGCTGTATTGAATTCTAGCTTTGATGTGACTGATGGTAATACTTAGATGAGAGCAAATTTGGATTAGATAGTCTTGAGCTTTTATCAGAAGATGCCTGGTTGTAGCAATTATGAGCCAAGTGTCCGAATACAGAAACACCAAGAATCCCTGCAGTCTCAAGTGAGCTGTTATTACTAAAATGCATTTGAACACCCTGGGGCTGTGGTCAGGCCAAAGGGCAATGTTCTGAACTGATGATGACTGGCTCCCAGCTGGAAGTGTAGGAATCTTCTGTATCACCTATTCATTTTTATGTGATAGTATCCATCCTGAAAATCTATTAAGCACATCCAGTTATCCTTATGCAGGAAAGGCAAAATGGACTGAACCATGACCATCTGGAACTTTTATACTGAACCAATTTGTTCAGATCACTGAGATCCAGCATTGGTCTTCAGTCCCTTGTTTTCTTTGGCACTAAAAAGAATCTTGAGTAAGTTCTAGCATTGGTCTTCAGTCCCTTGTTTTCTTTGGCACTAAAAAGAATCTTGAGTAAGTTCCAGATTCTATCTGGTCTGGGGGGACCTCTTGGAAGACTCTTTTTTTCTAGCAGCTTTTTTTTATTTCTAGAGCTGTTGCTTTCCTCTCATGGGTGGAACATTGGGAATTCTGTTTACTGCTAAGGGAGGGGAAGGGAAAAGGGAATTATATAACCTCTGGAAATAATCCTCCACACCCACGTGTCTTTATTAATGTATAGTCAGGTTCTCTGGTGCAAGGGTAGATGACCCCCGAATACCTCCAGACACAGACAATGGGGCCTCCTTTAAGGGTGCTGATGGGGTCTATCAGGAAACAGAATCTCTGGACCCATGGTTCTCCTGGC